>NC_056730.1:976677342-976722342 GCF_019279795.1 Protopterus annectens | reverse complement strand
TGAGCAGGGAAAGTACTTGGTTTTGAGCCTCTGCCCACTGGTTTGGAGGAAGATCTGGAAACCCGTTTGGGGTTGGCAGTGAATGGAAATAAAATTTGTACCCCTGGGATATAATGTTGAGGACCCACTGGTCCTGAGTGATGGACATCCAGTTTTTTTTTTTTTTTTTTTTTGCATGAAGGGCAAGTTTTCCTCCTAACGGCACAAGCAATTGGGCAGGGCTAGGGAGTGGAGTAAAGAAGTCATTGTGAGCTTTTCCGTAAAAAGGTGGCTTACCACTCTCTGCTTTAGGAGTGGGGGCACTCCATTGCTTAGATCCCTGCATACCCTAAGACTGAAGTCTGGGTGGTCTGTTTCCCCTGGGTTTGGTTTGAGACGCCTAGAGGGGTCTAGAAAGGACCAGTGTTTGGAAGGGCAATGCCTACTGAATCTAGGGGGTTGCACTAGTAAGAATTCTTTAACAGTCTGCATAGACTTAGCTTTTTCTTTCATCTTTTTAAGAAACTCTTCTGCTTTGGTGCCAAACAAACAGTCCTTATTCAAAGGAGCGTCTGGTAACTTTGATTTGACATGGTCTGGCAAGGTCTGCTCCTTCAGCCAAGTATGTCTTTTCTCAGTACAGAGCCAGTGACAGCTGTCCGGCAAAATGCTTCTAGGGCTTCAAAACCACACTGCAAAGTATGCTTGCTGACTAGGCTTGCAGAGTGCATCAGCTCTTGCAATTCTTTATTTTCTGCACAGTCTGAAAAGGTAGCCACTTTTGTTTAATAAGTTCCATAATATGTTGCTGGTACTTTAGCATGTGAAACTGACAATTCAATGCCCTAATAACAAGAGTAGCTGAGGTATACACCTTCTTACCCAATCTGTCCAAAGCTCTGGAATCCTTGTCCGAAGGGGT
The DNA here is from genome assembly GCF_019279795.1 of Protopterus annectens. Lineage (NCBI taxonomy): Eukaryota > Metazoa > Chordata > Ceratodontiformes > Protopteridae > Protopterus > Protopterus annectens. Next base: position 976,721,441 of record NC_056730.1, on the reverse strand, counting down.
GGGATTCTTGGCTGTAGTAGCCTTAGGTTCATAGGTTCATACTTGGCTATCTGCCCTAGGGCATTTATAAGCCTAGCCAGAATGTGTTTGGCTTTCGCCATCCATTTTAAATTAATTTTGCTATGCCCTTTTTCGAGGTTAGTATACTGTGCCTCTGTCTAACAGTGACACAGAAGTGATACCCGGGGTAAACCTACGATCTCCCATTCACTCATCAAGATTCCTCTTGAAGACAGTCAATGAGGGACTCTGCCTAACCTGGACTGGGATTTTATTCCAGAGTGAAGGGAGCCTCTGGGTTATGAATCTGTCCCTCCAGCAAGTCCTATTTATTTCAGTGCTGAGGTTCAAGTCTCTCGAGCGCGTAGCTCGATGGGATTTGGATTTTCTGAGGTGCAGCATGTCCATTAATTCCGGGTTGGACATGGCTTTATACGTCAGGCACAGATCGCCCCTGAACAGGCGGTATGCCACTGAGTAGAGCTGGAGTTTCTTTAACCGGGCAGCATATGGCATCTGTTTGAGCCCTTTGATCCTCTTGGTGAGGTACTTTTGGGGTCTTTCCAGTTGCTGCAGGTGTCTGGTAAGGTACATCCCAAAAGTGGCACTGTACTCAATTATGGGCCTGATGAGGAATGAGTAAAGAGGCACGATGACCTCCCCTGATCTAGATGTGAATCCCTTCATGATTAGGTGGGCTATATAAAATGTTTTTCTAACCACTTTGGCCACGTGGTTGCCAAATGAGAGACTGCTATCAACTTGGGTCCCCAAGTCCCTAATTACTTCTTCTGTACTTAATGGATTACCACCTATGTGGTAATTTGTGGGCACTTTGTTTTTGCCAAAGGGGATGACTATACACTTTTTGGCGTTTAGCTTGAGGCCATGGCTCTGGCACCAGTTGTCTGTTTCTATGAGGCCCTTTTGGAGGATGCTTGTGTCGGCTGGAGAGTCTATTATGGTGCCCAGTTTGCAGTCATCTGCGAACTACCATTAGGCCCCTGGGAAATGATCCCTGGGTCAGCAGTACGATTCTTGAAAAGAAATTTGTGAGTGTCAGGTACTCTGTAGCACCGGTCTGGTTTCCTAGGGGCAGGAGGTAAAGTGTCAGGAGTAAGACTGGATTCCATAAAAACATCATCCACAACATCCAGGACAGGGAGTACTGCTAAGGGTCTGTGTTGAGGCAGCTCTAGAAATTCTCTGAGTCTCTTTTTGGACTGAGAATAGTCTTGGCATTCCCAGTGGAAATGCTATCGTAAGGTATACAAGGTTTCGCCAAAAGAAAGATCCTCTGGAGGGGAGGCAGAGGAAATGGATTCCTCTGCATGGGAATCCTCATAAGCAGATAAGGGCATGTCTTCATAATCAGAAAGTTCAGAGTCATCGGACTCCTGGTCTGTAGAAGCTGAAGGGGACTGGACTCCGTCTCTTAGCAGGGAAAGGCTGACTTCCCCTAATCAGCGTAATAAGGTCTTCAGCCATTCTAAGCATTTGTTTTTTGTGGCATGGGAGCAGGTGCATGCGCTTTGGTCGTCAGTTTTCTAGGCGTAGTGCGTACCCTGGGCCTAAGAAACTTGGTAGTTTTGGTTAAAAAAGTCGTCTGAGTCAAACATCAGTTGAGTAAACAACTGCCTCAGAAGCCGGTGCCTGCCCAGCGGCTCTTGACACATCCAAGGTAGAGACATCCGTAGGTTCCATAGTCGATGAAGAGTCTCGCGGCATAACAGACTCCGAATGGGTCTCAGTAGAGGCCTGCGAATCCACTTGAAGCGGGCATCAGAGGCTGCAAAAGCACCTCACAGAGTACCGGCGGACTGGCGACTAGCTTAACAGAAGCGTCATCAGCAGTTTTGGACCTATGCAGTCTGTCTCTAATATCGGTAGTCGGATGGCTTACAGAAGCCATTTCAGAATACGGAGATTGAGAGTGAAAGAATTTAGCGACAAAGAGAGCCCAATGATGAATGGTTCGGGTGTTACATAAGGCACAAAACCGACAGTGAGGGACGTCGTGGTCTGGGCCTAAACAGGTGACGCAGTAACAATGAAAATCTCTGTGAGGTATTTGCTTTCTACAGGCAAAACAATTGTTAACTTTTTCTGACATTGGTTAGAGCAAGAAAAAAGGATCCCCAACGGGTACTTAGCTTTAGAAGACTTCAGGGTTACTGAATTCGTAAACGTAAATTCAGGCAGCGGCTGACCGGAATTTGCGAACTGCTTCTGCTTCAGGCTCCTCAGCAAGAAAGACTGATGTAATGGCGTCAGCTGCCTGTTTTTATACCCTTGACGACCTGACGTCAGTCATGGAGCGGCAGCATCCGACGCAGAAATACTAAGCCTCTGGTATTCGGGCGACTGAGGGCTACCTGCAGGCAGATAACCCAAGTGTGATGACTGCAACAGTGAAACACGAATAACATCAGCACTAAGGAAAATGATGTCAGGCATAGACAACGTCACAGCTGATATGATCAAGATGTTGGGTGAGTTAGTGTAGAAATGGCACCTGAGGGTATCCATATTAGTATGCAGAGAGAGAGAGGCATAACCCAGATGGCTAGAAAATAGCCATCTTAGTGCCAGTGCACAAGAGCTATTCACAACTGTGGGCAGTACAGAAATATCAAACTCCTGTTAAACTACATTAAAGTGCTGGACAGGGAGACTGATAAATGAATATGCAGAACAGCAGAAACTAAATGAGGAGATGAGCAGTTTAGATTCAGATCAGGATCCAGTACAACCAATCAGGTGTTTGTAAGGAAAAAAGAGTGCAGAAGAGGCTTGAAGAAAGCATATGACAAGGTTCCAAACATGCAGTCATGTGGTAGTTCTTAGTCCTGGAAACCCTGGTAGATTAAGTACAGGCTATGTACATGGACTGAATGACTCAAGTGCAATCAGTGTTCAGACTCGCAGAGTGGTTCCCAGTGGAGGCGGGTGTGCATCACGTTCAACTCTGAGAGCCCACTGCTGTTCATACTGGTGATGGACTGCATTAGCAAAACAGGTCAGAGAGGACAGATTGACAAAGATGATGTGAGCAAACTCTAAACAGGAACTTCAGCAAATAAGGGAATGGGATGCAAAACTGAAGGTACACGGGATGAAAGAGTACAGACAAGATAGATGTCATGGCACCAAATGAGGGAAATCAGACAAAGCTGAAAATTGAAACAGAAGAGAAAATAGTAGAAAAGGTTTACAGATTCAAGTATATAGGAGGGGTGGTTGCGGAGAAGAGAATTCTGAACAAAGACGTCAAAGGCAGAATCAGAGGGGCAGCATTCAATGGGCACAGAGAGTTTGGCATAGTATGTATGACATAAGAATACCAAAGAAGCCGTAAGGTGTAGAAAATGGTGGTGCAACCAATACTACTGTATGGTCCAGAAAACTGGGTGACACACTCTACAGGACAGATGAAGAAAGGATGACATCAAAGCAGAAGCCAAAGTAGCTCCAACTGGACAGGAGGACAAAGAAAACAGATGACAGTGGTTTGGGCATGTGCAGGAAAACAGAAGACAATCTGGTGAAGAGGAATTGGGAGAGAGAGAAAGAAGTCAAGAGGAGACAAGGACATCCAGCAAAGAGATGGCTGGACTGTATGACAGAAGACCAATAACAGCCTGGCATGACTCAAAGAAAGGAGTGTGGCACTGAATGAAGAGAGGCAGTGACAGTTCAAGGGATAACCTTCCTCATGTAGAAAAATGGGAACAATGGTGTTGATGATGAATAATGACAATATTGAGTATCGCAGCTTTAAGTAGGTCACTAATAAGAACCACCACAGAAACTACTTTCTGTCGTGGGCTCACAGCACAATGTCAGTAACTACCTCAAGTGCTAGCGCTCCAGTTTGGAGATTCACTGGCACAGCAGGGACATATTCATCATCAATTTTCAGCACTTAGCACCAATGGAGAAGGTATGTCCAAAAACCTAGTAAAGGGCTCATTTAAAGATACCAGGTATGTGTATGTAAGGGAAAAGATAAGAGACCTGACTCGCTTTCTAATGGTATATATAAAGAGGATGTCTGAAATACAGGGTGGCTAAAAACACCTGAGAATCCAGAGGATGTGCATTACCTTTTAAAGCAAGGCACTGGTACAGTTCACAAGCCAAAGTGTGCATGCGAAATAAAAGAATAAAGGAGCAGGAGTTTGACATTTGAAGAATGAATATATAAGACAGCATAACAAGGGATGCATCTAAGTCACTGTCACACACACACACACACACACACACACACACACACATATACCCACAGAGTACCATTCAAAGAAAACAACTAAATTAGAATTTGCAACTTTGCCATATCCTTGGGTGGGGAAGGGTGAGAAAGTACTAGAACAATGGTTAACAGATGCAGCTTAGACACCTAGCACAGAAATGGACACACTGATCTGGAAATGTCTCTGCTGACAAACTGTGCTTCTTGATCACACATTTGTTCTGAGCAAGGCCCTGGTTTCTCCACGTGAACGGGCTAGTTGGCATTTGACAATTTGTGCATGTTTATTTTTATTGGGGGGGGGGGGGGGCATACCATTCTGCAGTCAAACAGCTCAAAAGAAAGCAGAAGCCCAACCTGTTGTCAGAACCACCAGTGGCTACAAGGAAGGCACACAATACAAGACAAAGGTCTTAAAATAATACTCCTACTTGTGAAAGTTAGTTGGAGCAGAAATCATACATATACTCACATATCCAGACCATTTCTTCCTTTGGACCAACTAGTATCAGTTCTGCAATCTTTCTCAAATTTATCATTGCAAAATATGAAAAAAAACAAGTATTCCTGGTAACGCAACAGTAATGTATATAACGCAGTAAACCATCTGAGTGAGACATATCACTGGTTTCTCAGATAAAATAAAAATTCTATCATTCCACAATAAAAACAGATGGAGCATACAATACCTAAAAACAAAAGAACTATATTATTATTTACTATCATCTGGACTAAAAGCCATTTCAGTCTAATACAGAAATGGAGAAGTCTAATATAAAACATTAACCAAAAACAGATCTTCATTGTTGACTCATTCTTTTCAAAAACGCTATGCATTTTCTCAGTATTAGCTGCATAAATGGAAGGATGCAAAAGTAACATAAAAATAAAGTAAAATAAAACTGAATAAATATTAATTTCTGCTACAAAGTTCTATGGCTGAATCTTATCTATAAGCTGAAAATGAAATGTTTCTCCTTTTTATATGTGTTTGTGTATAAATGCACACAAACATACCTAACTATATCGCTGTGGGTGTCATTCACTACAGAATGGAAAAAATTGTCAGTGGTATGAATGATGATGAAATGCCACTGTGTGTTCCACTCACTAAAAGTTTAAGATTTCAGATGAATGGTACACTGAATGCATGTGGGTAAAGCAAATGTGGGTTTAGGAAACTAATAAACTTTCACCATTAGGAATGGAATAAAAAAAACAGAAAGTAGTGGTCTTAAAACTTCGTTGATGAGTTCAATCACAATACTTTCGAAACATCATGAAACCCAGCTAGTGTTCCAAAGCAGCAAGCCTTTATTCGTCACAGATAAATGATCCTCAGTAACAAAACATCAGAAATACCTTTCATTTAGGGATGGCGTTATTTTGAACATACTAAATCCAGAAAAGGCCATGTCAGTGCTGTGGGACATTTTAGGACAGTTTCAAGTTTTTTTCAGGATACAGAAGTAAAAAACATAAAACAAAGGCTGTAGCAGTAAACTTATTTACCTACACATGAACTGATTTAGCAATATCCAAATTTTTGGGGACATAAGATTGAAGTATTTAGTTATATGGATTAAAACTGATTATACAATGACCCTCCCATTAATATTCAAAAACGTGCACGCTGATTGGCAGCGTGCACGTTGTAAATCTGAGTTATAGTAATGGAAAAAGGTCCGGTCGCCCCGACCTTTTCCATTACTATAACTCTTTTTTTTTTTTTTTTTTACAGCAACGGAGAAAGCAAGATCTCCATTGCTTCACACTGTCTCGCTATGTTAAACTCCTTTAACATAGCGAGACAGCTTTAAAAAAAGCAACGGAGACTCTCTGTTGATTTTTAAAGCTGATTTTTAAAGCTGTCTCGCTATGTTAAACTCCTTTAACATAGCGAGATAGTTTGTAAAAAGCAACGGAGATCTTGCTTTCTCTGTTGCATTTTTCAAAACTGTCTCGCTATGTTAAATGGGTTTAACATAGTGTGACAGCTTTAAAAAAGCAACTGAGATTCTCCGTTGCTTTTTTTAAAGCTGTCTCGCTATGTTAAACCCATTTAACATAGCGAACCAGTTTTTAAAAAGCAACGGAGATCTTGCTTTTTCCGTTGCTTTTGCCCACAGCTCTGATGTACTGCGTAGGCATACGCATGCGCAGTACATCAGAACTGCCACAGAATACCAGACAGCTGCGGAAGGGCAGCAAGGAGATATACAATGCCATTATTTAAGAAAAGTAATTATTTTTTCTTAAATAATGTCATTATAATAACTCACTTCTGGTGTGGGTAATGTTGGATTTACCCACGGTTGGCTTTGTTTGGCCACTTGGGCTTCCCGTGACCAAACCACACCAACCGTGGGTAAATCCAGCATTACCCACACCCAGGCGTGGGTTATTGCTATATTCTGTTACGGTGGCTAAGGATATGTGGGGAAGAGACTGAACAAAAGATAACAAATGGGAATTGGAAGCTATTGATTATAGATATGGATAGCAGATACAAGTGGTAAAATGTTTTTAGGCCCTTTAATTTTACATACAGGTCAGGCATTTTTTTTTTTATCAATCAGAGAAGAAATTGGGGACAATTGTTAATAAACTGATGGAATTTATCTGCATGAAAAGAGGGCAACAGTGAACTGGGATAAGTTGATCCTTCCCATAGGAGGCAGTTTAGGATTACCTGATTGGAATAGATACCTTACAACTAACAATTTAACGCTCATACACTTAGTGCAAGCATAACGTTATAAATCAAAGTGGAAAAAGATGATGATGAAAATTGGGGGGGCAGTCCAAGAAATAAGGAGAGAGTAGGATTTTGGATGCAAAATCTCAAGGATAACCACACAGAATATTGCATTCTGAAAGTTGCAGAAAGTATTCTTAAGAACTAAGTCAACGCAGAAATGGAGAAAGGAGATGTTACCAGTAAAAATGACTGCAAATATGGGTAAAGAAAAAAGGCAAGAGAGGGCTGGAATTAAATGAAGTAAACTGGCAAAAGAACCAAGGTAGTGTGAGCAAATAATTATTGAAGAAAAGATAATACAGTGGGAAGAGGCCAAGCTGAGGTTTGGCGTGCAAGTTAAGAGACTGCCTTCCCTAGCAGGGACTGATACCAGAGTATAGGCAAAGTGAAAGGAAATCTGTGGTAGAGTTTTTAGTAGTCTAGAACAGCAGCTGCTGTTAAAAAGTGATAATTATTATGGTATATAAAGTGCATGATAATTATAAGAACCAATTAGAAGAGGCTAGAGAAGATTGGGAATAGAGACTGGAAAGGCAGTTTATAAAGGAACAACCGCAGAGCATCTGTATGGCTCCCAAGTAAGTAGCAAAGTCTAGGTGGTTTAGGATTTTTGCTTGGAAGTGCTTGTGTATGTATTTTTATAGTAAACTACTGAGAATTTTTCTTCAGGTAGACAGGAAATGCTGGAGGTGTGATGGAAAAACAGAAGTTACTAGGAACTTGTTTCTTGGTAGTTTAACAAGTTGGCAGATTTTAAAAATCCCCTATAGAGTTCTCTACCAGAAATGCTGGTGGTGCAAATGACTGTTACTACAGAAACAATTATTTTATGTTTTTTTAAGGAAATTATTATTTTTGAGCTGGGACATGACCTGAATTGCCTACACATAGGTAAGGCCTTACTAAATTCAATGGTACTGGCTTCCAAAAAGAAAGTATTAGTAAATGGAAATCAAAGTCTAAAACAACTGTAATCGAAGTACTAAATGTTATGCAAGAGATGAAAGAACTGGAGGAGGGATCTTTAGAAAAGGGAAGAAGCAAATTGCATATAAATAAATGGAAATTGTGGAAACAATACATGCAGAATAATATTCAGGAGGATGAGTGATGTTTGAGGGAAGGCAAGAATTGAGCAATTTATGTAAGGAAGTGAATAACAGTTAAAAAGAAAAAAAAAACATATGTAATGTATAACGCATGAATATGAAAAATGTTCACACGGTTTGTTATCTTTTCTGTCAGTGTATATGTGTGCCTGTGCCTTAAATGATAATTTAGTAAAGGTGTTTAAAATAGAAAAAAAAATGCTTGTGAAAATAAAATTAAAAAAAAAAACCTGCATCTTAGAGATCTTGTAGACTGACACATCAGAACCAGCAAGTCAGCTAGTTGAAATAGAAGAGTGGTGGGCAAAGCTTTTCACCATGAAATTAAAGTCCCAGGAAGGAGAACTGTTCTACAAAGACCAATGATGCAGAATTCCTTCAGGAGCTGCTTTGTCAGACAGTACTAGAGCTCATTTAGACCCTCCACAAGGTACGCAATTGACCATGGAATAATGGAGATCTAAGTCACACACGTCAGAAGTAGGGCAGGACCATCAGCAAACTAACAGACTGGGGCAGCATACAACAGCTCTCCAGCCAGATGAGGAACTTTTCCCATTAGCAGCACAAGTCTGAAGAATGGAAGGTTTCTTGGCTGCTACAACCACCACACCAAGGCAGTAGATGGAAGATCTATTAAGAGCAGAGGATCTAAATAAGAAAGCAGGATCTTAGCTGGGGTACTTCTTAGGCTTGTACTAGACAGCATTCTGCACTGAAGGGGGTGTAAAAGTTTGACACCATATCATCATATACAAAATATCTATCCAACTGGTACAGTATATCAGAGGTAGTGAGTGACAGAAGAATGCCAAAGGAACTGAAAAAAAGTTAAGGTGTACAGTGAGTGGTGTGACCAATGCTTTTGATTGCACACCAAAACGGGAAGTGAAGGTAGGGTACTTGAGTATACTTGATGTGATGGTGATGAAGTGCCAGGGACAGGTGTAAGGACATACACTACGAGACAAATGAGGAATTGAGGACACATCAGAGCAGAAACAAAAGTAGTCCCAACTGCAGAAATCATCACGAATAACAGATTACGATAGTTTGATCTCACAAAGGAGATGAGGAGCATGCAAAGAGAGAGGTGGCTAAGGATATGGCACATGGAGAGTTGTATGAAAGGTTGGACACTAAAGAGGGAGAAAAGGACCTGCACCAATTGGCTAGACAGAGGGACTGAGTTAGGAAAGATGTGCAGCAGGTAAGGGTGATAAAGGATAGTGAGGGAAACATACTCAGAAGCGAGGAGTGTGTTTTGGGCTGATGGAAAGTGTACTTTGAGGGGCTGATGAATGACGAAAATGACAGAGAGAAGGTTGGATGATGTGGGGATAGTGAAAAGATTAGCAAGGAGGAAGTAAGGACAGCTATGAAGAGGATGAAGAATGGAAAGTCTGTTGGTCCAGATGACATACCAGTGGAGGCATGGAGGTGTTTAGGAGAAATGGCAGTGGAGTTTTTAACCAGATTATTGAATGAAATCTTGGAAAGTGAGAGGATGCCCGAGGAGTGGAGAACAAGTGTTTGGTACCTATTTTTAAGAATAAGGGTGATGTGCAGAGCTGTAGTAACTACAGAGGGATAAAATTGATCAGTCACAGCTTGAAGTTATGGGAAAGAGTAGTGAAAGCTAGGTTAAGAAGGGAGGTGATGATTAGTGATCAGCAGTATGGTTTCATGCCAGGAAAGAGCTCTACAGATGTGATGTTTGCTTTGAGAGTGTTGATGGAGAAATGTAGAGAAGATCAGAAGGAGTTGCATTGTGTCTTTGTGGACTTAGAGAAAGCATATGATAGGGTGCCCCGAGAGGAGTTGTGGTACTGTATGAGGAAGTCAAGAGTGGCAGAGAAGTATGTAAGTGTGGTACAGGATATGTACAAGGGTAGTGTGACAGCGGTGAAGTCTGCAGTGGGAGTGACAGATCGCTTAAGGTGGAGGTGGGATTACATCAAGAATCAGCTCTGAGCCCTTTCTTATTTGCAATGGTGATGGACAGGTTGACAGACGAGATCAGACAGGAGGCCCCATGGACTATGACGTTTGCAGATGGCACTGTGATCTGTAGTGAGAGTAGAGACCAGGTTGAGGAGACCCTGGAGAGTTGGAGATCTGCTCTACGGAGGAGAGGAATGAAGGTCAGCAGGACTAAGACAAAATATATGTGTGTGAATGAGAGGGAGGATAGTGGAATGGTGAGAATACAGGGAGTAGAGTTGGTGAAGGTGGATGAGTTTAAATACTTGGGATCAACAGTTCAGAGTAATGGTGAGTGTGGAAGAGAGGTGATGAAGAGAGTACAGGCAGGGTGGAATGCGCAGAGAAGAGTGTCAGGAGTGATTTGTGACAGACGGGTACCAGTAAGAGTGAAAGGGAAGGTCTACAAGAGGACAGTGAGACCAGCTATGTTGTATGGTTTGGAGACGGTGGCATTCACAAAAAGGCAGGAGTCAAAGCTGGAAGTGGCAGAGTTAAAGATGTTAAGATTTGCACTGGGTGTGACAAGGATGGACAGGATTAGGAATCAGTATAGTAGAGGGTCAGCTCAGGTTGGACGGTTTGGAGACAAAGTCAGAAAGGCGAGATTGCGTTGATTTGGACATGTGCTGAGGAGGGATGCTGGGTACATTGGGAAAAAAGATGCTAAGGATGGAGCTGCCAGGTAAGAGGAAAAGAGGAAGGCCTAAGATAAGGTTTATGGATGTGGTGATAAAGGACATGCAGGTGGTTGGTGTGACAAAGCAAGATGCAGAAGACAGTTAGAAATGGAAACAGATGATCCGCTGTGGCGACCTAATGGGAACAGCCAAAAGAGAAGAAGGGTCTCAAGCATGAAAGCAGATAATGACTTAGTAAAGATGACCTGGGAGAGAAAGAAAGAAAGCAGGAGGAAATAAGGATGTCCAGTCAAGAGGTGGATGGTCTGTGTGAAAGAAGACGGCAACAGTCAGGGAACACAGTCAAAGAAGATAGGAGAGTGTCACTGAATGGAGATGGTGGTGACAGCTGACAACACCACAGCTGCATTTAGAAAATGGGAAAAACTGAGATGATGACGTGGAATGGTAATGGAATAAAGAAGAGAGTTCTGAAAGGCTAAACAGTTAGTAAAAGAAGCAATCACAAGAGAAGTGTTTTGATTTTAATAAGGCAGTTGCAATACAAATAGCCACCTAGAACAGTACTGGAACAATGATCTTCCAGAAAGACAAACCAGTTGGTTATGGATCAGCAGCATTTACAAGATAAAAGTGGATATATGCACAGATATAAAAAGAGCTATCTGTCATAATGTACCAATGTGAAAGCTTCTGGAGTAAATTTATGGGAAAACTATGTTAATAAAGATGCACATTAAAACACTGCATTTCTTTAAAGAAATCCTTATAAAAGGCTTTGTTAAGATTGCAATGAATGCTGCTGTGACTGCAGAAGTATGACTTACCTGCAAAAGTATAAGCCAACATACAGCAGATACATTGAGTCATTCACATCCATCAGATCAAGAGTAATCTGGAGATTAGGAAAAGGCAGGAAGAATAAGAAATGAATTGGAAATTCCACAAGTGCCCATGACCAAAGTAAAGTTTAAAACATTCAGAAGTCTGCACACTGTTATCTGGAGATGAAGTAACATAGGATGACTAGAAAGTAATTATACAAAGGATGACCAATTAAGCATACTTCAAGATATAACACTGAAGGACTACTCATAAGAGTCTACTGTAAAGAAATAAGTACAAATATGCATTTTGTATGAAGAATAAGTAGCGTACACATAATCTGATGGTAAATGATAATGCCAAATTAGCTAATAAGAAACTGCATTAATTTATTAGCCATTATTTGGCATTTGTAAAGTGCTGAGAGAAAAAGAACATGATGTATAAGACATCAAAGCATATGAATGTAAGTAAGCAACAAGTAAAAGTGTTCTGTGTACAAGGGGAACCACAGAGTAAAGCTTAAACAGACCTGTTTCAGTTCAAAGACCGTGTATATACATGTGCTTGCCATTACTTGAAGTTTCCAGGGATGTGTTGTAAAATTACTGGACACAAGTGTTGGAGTTAAAAACAACTTTTGAGATGTGGACTGTGTGATCTAGACTTCTCATGTAATGGTCCATAACTGGCAGTAGGAAATGATGAAAGTTTCAGTGCAGCGGAAATTTCAATGTGTGACTGCTTATCAAAATTACTTAAATATATATATATATATATATATATATATATAGATGAAAACTCAATTACTTAAAAAAAAGTCCAGTGGATGTTAAATGCATGTACATCTAACTTTCTTGAAACAAAAACTCACCTGAATGGTGTTTACCCATTGTCTGCTCAATTACTGATGCACTGTGTACAACCTACCCTCTACTTCATTATTACAGACTACAATGAAAGAGCCAGAGAGCCTTTCTTCTTTAATAAGATCTCTTATCCAACAGACCCAAGTTGTGAACATTTCTGGTTCCCACTCTGAATGTAAAACTGTAACTATTGGTGTACCACATAATTCAGTGCTGGACCTTTCCTGACAGTATAAACAGCTCTAGCAAGTGCTGGAATATGCATATACCTGATGTGATGAAAACTGTCTTAAGCTAAACGTGAAAAAGTGCATAGTAGCATTTGCTCATCTTCAGACAGACCTGGTCATAATAAACATGGATACTTATATACACAATTCCCTCTTAATTGTTAACCATGTTTCTACCACAATCAGAAAACTGTAGATGTTTGAGTAGATTAATGTTGCAGTACTATGTCTTGGGACTTCCTCCCATTTAGAAGCCAGTGGGCAACCTAAATACCAGAGTCTTTCACCAGCTTGAATTTTGGTACCACTAGAAACTTAGTCTTGAGAGATCTAAGATGAACCTCCAGGTACCTTCTTTTCTGGAGATTAGGAAAAGGCAGGAATAAAATGTCTGTACTCTCTTCTTCTGGGGACAATCTTTCAATGTTTCCTTGTAATAATAGCTCTTTCAGAATGAGTGAAATATTTTTTTTCTATTGGTTTTGGCATGAAAGAAATCCTGGAAATGGTGGGGTTTCAGAATGTAATGGCACAGCCATTCCTTATAATTTATAGAACCCACTTGTCTTGTATAACCTCTTCCCAATGATGGCAGAAGGAAGAAAACCTTGGGGTAGTACTGGGGGGGTGCTAAGAGTAGTTACAGCTGCTCCGAGGAGGTGAAGGCAGGATCCTTGAATCTCCCGAGTCTGGAATGTTGTTCAGTTTGTCACTTTCTTTGCTGTCTGGGCCTTGTCTGCCTAGGTTATTTTGCTTTTTCGTGTTCAGGTGTAACCAGGTAAGATTTGGTAGGACACACTGTATTCTGTCTAGGAGAGGAAAACAAAATTCAAATTTAATCTGCATCCTTTTTTCGTCTGTTCTTTTCCAAACTACTTTTTGATGGGGTCCAAAAAGGAACTTTTTGTTCAAGGGACCATCAAGGAGTTCAGCTTTAACCTGGTCTAAGACAGGTTGTGACCTCAGCCAGACATGTCTCACAGTATCTGAATCCATGACAGCTGCTCTGCATGATGCATCTAAAACATTATATCCACATTAGAGAGTGTCTGGATATGTAGAGAGTGGTATTAGAAAGGTTTTGGATATCCCTCTAGATGCTCTTGTCTGCCTTGGTCTTAATTTGTTCCTGCAGTGATGCAAGGTATTTGAACATGTGAAAACTAGCAGTCAAGCATCCTCATTGCCAGAGAGGCTGAAGTGCAAGTTTTCTTACCAATCCAGTCAAGCAATCTGCTTTCCCTATGTTTGGTAAGAGGTTCGTCCATACATGCTCATTGACTCCCTTGGCAAATTCATCATTGCTAGGTCTGTCTCTAGGTTTTTTATAAAGGTGCTCATGGGATTCAGCACCCCAGCACTCAGTGGAAGTAAAGCCGCCAAGAAGCAGGGAGAAGGGTATCAGGCTGCATGAATATGTCCTTGAACACATCATCCAAGAAAGCATGAACTGAAGGAATCACCAAAGGTCTGTGGGAAGGAATGTTCAGGAGCTCCTAGATTCCCATTTGAAGGCTTTCTTCATTCAATGAACTGTATCTCCAAAGGAAATAAAATCCTTGGGAGGCAAAGCTGGGGATAGGGTGTCACCTGAATCATAGTTATCACAAGCCTGAGGGGGAAGGTGTTCCACATAAGCTAATTCCACCCTGAGAAAAGAAATAGGTACATTCCCCTGAGAGGAAGTTCCTTGTACAGGATCCTTTTACATGGTGGATTGCCTGGTCCTCATGACGTCCTGCGACAGCATGACCAAGTCCTGTGAAGAGACTTGGGATAATGAGACAGTGGACTCTGTCAGAGTTGGGGCAAATCTGACTGCTGCTTAGATTTGGCTGCAGAGGTCTTATGGAAAGTAAAGGCCTGAGGTCCACAGGTGGGTGGGCAAACACTACCTTAATATGGTTGCTACAGACATCCTCCCTTACAATAACCAAAGGGATACTGCCTCACCCTCAGTCACCACAACATGGATGGCAGAATCCATGGCCTGCTCTTCAGCTTCAGATCCAACCAACATCGGTCTGGTGTAGGACTGTGAGGTACAGGCCCATGACATGATGGCCTTCCTGACAGGTCACACCAGGAAGCAGACCTAACAGCCATCAGAGCAGGGTACTGCAAAGGCACCTCACCCACATTGACAACATCAAGTTTGTCAAGAGCGACAGAGAAATTGTCCTTTGCGTTCCTGACATCTTTCTCTTATCCATATGCTTTTTAGGGACAAAGACCTGGGAACTGGCAGATGTCACAGTGTGTGAAGGCCGTGTCCTACTGTAATCCACATGCTCCTGAAGGGACTTAACACTACATTTAATACTTTTGGAATTAAATCAAGCCTAAAAAGGAGAGTTCGAGACATTGTACTGTGTTCTAAGTAAAACAGGCAGTAAGAGCGGGGAACTTTAACAATGTACATTCACAAAACTTAGAAAAAGAATGTCCCAAACAGGCTACTTATCGGAGGTTTTCTTAATGTTCTGGTAATCCAAGGTGACCAATCTACTGACGGTGAGAAATGCATTGTGGAGTATCGGGCACATGGCAATAAAGAACTAAAGCTAGGGCCTGCTGACACCCTCTTTGAACCCAGACGTCCTGACATTGGACAGCAGTGGATGCGTAGTGGCTAGGGAATATCAAAAAGATTCTTCTCCATGGCTGGAAGTCCCAGCACTCAATACTGAAACATTAGCCATTCCCAAGAAAATCCCCTTAAAATCAAAAGTCGTCTCAAAAGTAACTGAAGTACTGAATATTATACAGGAGATAAAAAGGACCAGAGGTGGGATTCTTAGAAAGGAAAGGAAAAACCTAATGGAATTTATAGAAAAACACATACAGAATCATATTTAGGAGGAGAAGGTTTAAGAAAAGGCAGGAATTAAGCAATTTATGCAATGCTGTAGTGAATAATAATTGTTAAAAAGAAAACTTCTACGTATAACGCATGAAAGTGAAAAAAAAAATGCTTGTTATGGTTTTAGTTTCTATTAATATTTATTTATTTGACTTTTGTTTACTGGGATAATCCAACTGGGCGCAGGACCATTTTCCCCGGAGGCCTGGGGGACAAGCCCCAAAAGATACAAATAACACAAAAGACAAAGTTTGTAAACTTATACTGTAGTGGCAAACAGAACAACACAAATTATGCATAATGCATATATAATGACATACATTAAAAAAATTGTTATGGAGCATAAATTATACATAAAAATTTTAAGAAATAATGATTTCATGAGTTTTTCTAAACAAGAATTCAAATAAATGTAACTATGGCAAATATATGTAAATGCAAAGCACTATACATATGTAAGCACTGCATATGTAATATGAAAAACAGAGTAATTGTGAAAAGGCTGGACAGACTATCTAAAGAGAGAGAGAGAGAAAGGTGATACTTATGGTAAGGTTACAGGAGAAAAATGTTAGATGTATATTAAACAGTGAACATCTGTAAAGGAAAAATAGTTAAGTTATGTATAAGAAAACATATACAGTAATATGTAAATCCGGATATAGATAAGAGGTTATAACATTCAGCCAAGAGCTATACAAGTGCAGAGACTAGAATTAAATAGATGGGACTTTGAAAGTATTTTGAACTGTGAGGGATTGTGTAATGGTTAAATGTGCTGGAGGATTAAGTTACAAATCATGGAATATGTATATGCCTGTCTACAAGGTAAGAATTTAATATAAAAAAAATACAAAGTAGTAATCATATCATTGTGCTATCATCTTATCTGTCCCATCATCAAATACAATGCCACCATTGGTATGTACAAATCCAACCATATCAAGCCTTCTAACCAAGGAGATTAAAGGCTTTAAATCCTTCAACTATCCCAATAGATAAGCATTACCCACTTTACACTGAGTAGCCCACTGGCTTCTGAGGTGGCCAGCAGCACATCCAGTGCAGATGTGAATCATGAGGTCTCACTCCCTGTTCTGTGGCACAATCCAAATGCCAGACTAATGAAGTTCACAGCACAAATCAAGTTTCAGTCTCCTACTTTGAGCCATTCTGATTTACTAAATGTGACGCAATATGCCAATTAACATGACCTACATCTAATCTTTTCTGTCATAAAACTGTCTACCTTGAATTTCTACATTTCCTCTTTTGTGTGTAGTAAAGTTGTGGCTGAAAATTGGGACCAGTGGTCCAATACACATAACTTAGCCTTTGCAGCTGCAAGCAGAAACAACAATCTAAGTAGTCACAATCCAAACTACTTACTTAAATGGTTTTAAAGACCGCTTAGTGTGTGTGTGCGCGCGACTATGTTAAAAACTGCAGCAGAGAGCTAGTATAGCGGCACCCTATTATAATGTAGGCACTCAAAATGCCAAGTGTCAACAACCTGGAAAAAAAAGAAAAAAAATGAAACTACAGAAAAAGAGCTAATTTCAAATATTGCTCTTCTCCTTTAACTTTCTTTTTTAAAGAGGGGACAAGCACCGCTGCACCCTCCCAGACTTGTATACACCAACTCCAAGATTACCATACCTCAGAGAAAAGGGAATATTCTGAGAAATGGCCACCTCGGGCTTGGTATAAGTTAATTTTTTTTCGGACATTCAGACTCCATGTTTCAGGACTGGCTCTAGCGGGTACCAACATTTCAAATAGTTACTATAGCTCCTTACTACAGTTTCAGAAAGGTATTTCAGAGAGTGCAACAAAGTGCTATTATGTAGAAACATAACTCTTTGTTATACTAATAGGACTTTTTTTCTTCCACTGAAGGAACTAGTGGGGGTATGCTCAGGGTGCCTCCTAATTTAGCTATGCCTGTGTTCTGCTCTCTCATGAAACAAAGTATCCATGAAGTATGTTTACTTGGTCCCTTGTTTCATTTTATTTCTTGGGTTCCTTTTTTAACAACAGTGGCACAGCTAGTCTGCTTTTCCCTGGTTTAATACTCCAAACTTCAGCTTTATTTATTTAGACAGTTTCACAGAAAACAAAAGTGAAATTAACTACATAAACATTTACTACAGACATAGGATTAAGAATTAAATACTCACAACAGAGTTTACACAGGTGAAAGTCATCCCAACCTATCAAATGTCTTATAAAAGAGGCATGTGTTTAGTGACTTCCTGAAGCTAGAATGGAAATGAAAACAACTAGACAAGTTCAGCAATACATGCAGAATAATATTCAGGAGGATGAGTGATGTTTGAGGGAAGGCAAGAATTGAGCAATTTATGTAAGGAAGTGAATAACAGTTAAAAAGAAAAAAAAAACATATGTAATGTATAACGCATGAATATGAAAAATGTTCACACGGTTTGTTATCTTTTCTGTCAGTGTATATGTGTGCCTGTGCCTTAAATGATAATTTAGTAAAGGTGTTTAAAATAGAAAAAAAAATGCTTGTGAAAATAAAATTAAAAAAAAAAACCTGCATCTTAGAGATCTTGTAGACTGACACATCAGAACCAGCAAGTCAGCTAGTTGAAATAGAAGAGTGGTGGGCAAAGCTTTTCACCATGAAATTAAAGTCCCAGGGAGGAGAACTGTTCTTCAAAGACCAATGATGCAGAATTCCCTTCAGGAGCTGCTTTGTCAGACAGTACTAGAGCTCATTTAGACCCTCCACAAGGTACGCAATTGACCATGGAATAATGGAGATCTAAGTCACACACGTCAGAAGTAGGGCAGGACCATCAGCAAACTAACAGACTGGGGCAGCATACAACAGCTCTCCAGCCAGATGAGGAACTTTTCCCATTAGCAGCACAAGTCTGAAGAATGGAAGGTTTCTTGGCTGCTACAACCACCACACCAAGGCAGTAGATGGAAGATCTATTAAGAGCAGAGGATCTAAATAAGAAAGCAGGATCTTAGCTGGGGTACTTCTTAGGCTTGTACTAGACAGCATTCTGCACTGAAGGGGGTGTAAAAGTTTGACACCATATCATCATATACAAAATATCTATCCAACTGGTACAGTATATCAGAGGTAGTGAGTGACAGAAGAATGCCAAAGGAACTGAAAAAAAGTTAAGGTGTACAGTGAGTGGTGTGACCAATGCTTTTGATTGCACACCAAAACGGGAAGTGAAGGTAGGGTACTTGAGTATACTTGATGTGATGGTGATGAAGTGCCAGGGACAGGTGTAAGGACATACACTACGAGACAAATGAGGAATTGAGGACACATCAGAGCAGAAACAAAAGTAGTCCCAACTGCAGAAATCATCACGAATAACAGATTACGATAGTTTGATCTCACAAAGGAGATGAGGAGCATGCAAAGAGAGAGGTGGCTAAGGATATGGCACATGGAGAGTTGTATGAAAGGTTGGACACTAAAGAGGGAGAAAAGGACCTGCACCAATTGGCTAGACAGAGGGACTGAGTTAGGAAAGATGTGCAGCAGGTAAGGGTGATAAAGGATAGTGAGGAAACATACTCAGAAGCGAGGAGTGTGTTTTGGGCTGATGGAAAGTGTACTTTGAGGGGCTGATGAATGACGAAAATGACAGAGAGAAGGTTGGATGATGTGGGGATAGTGAAAAGATTAGCAAGGAGGAAGTAAGGACAGCTATGAAGAGGATGAAGAATGGAAAGTCTGTTGGTCCAGATGACATACCAGTGGAGGCATGGAGGTGTTTAGGAGAAATGGCAGTGGAGTTTTTAACCAGATTATTGAATGAAATCTTGGAAAGTGAGAGGATGCCCGAGGAGTGGAGAACAAGTGTTTTGGTACCTATTTTTAAGAATAAGGGTGATGTGCAGAGCTGTAGTAACTACAGAGGAATAAAATTGATCAGTCACAGCTTGAAGTTATGGGAAAGAGTAGTGAAAGCTAGGTTAAGAAGGGAGGTGATGATTAGTGATCAGCAGTATGGTTTCATGCCAGGAAAGAGCTCTACAGATGTGATGTTTGCTTTGAGAGTGTTGATGGAGAAATGTAGAGAAGATCAGAAGGAGTTGCATTGTGTCTTTGTGGACTTAGAGAAAGCATATGATAGGGTGCCCCGAGAGGAGTTGTGGTACTGTATGAGGAAGTCAAGAGTGGCAGAGAAGTATGTAAGTGTGGTACAGGATATGTACAAGGGTAGTGTGACAGCGGTGAAGTCTGCAGTGGGAGTGACAGATGCGTTTAAGGTGGAGGTGGGATTACATCAAGAATCAGCTCTGAGCCCTTTCTTATTTGCAATGGTGATGGACAGGTTGACAGACGAGATCAGACAGGAGGCCCCATGGACTATGACGTTTGCAGATGGCACTGTGATCTGTAGTGAGAGTAGAGACCAGGTTGAGGAGACCCTGGAGAGTTGGAGATCTGCTCTACGGAGGAGAGGAATGAAGGTCAGCAGGACTAAGACAAAATATATGTGTGTGAATGAGAGGGAGGATAGTGGAATGGTGAGAATACAGGGAGTAGAGTTGGTGAAGGTGGATGAGTTTAAATACTTGGGATCAACAGTTCAGAGTAATGGTGAGTGTGGAAGAGAGGTGATGAAGAGAGTACAGGCAGGGTGGAATGCGCAGAGAAGAGTGTCAGGAGTGATTTGTGACAGACGGGTACCAGTAAGAGTGAAAGGGAAGGTCTACAAGAGGACAGTGAGACCAGCTATGTTGTATGGTTTGGAGACGGTGGCATTCACAAAAAGGCAGGAGTCAAAGCTGGAAGTGGCAGAGTTAAAGATGTTAAGATTTGCACTGGGTGTGACAAGGATGGACAGGATTAGGAATCAGTATAGTAGAGGGTCAGCTCAGGTTGGACGGTTTGGAGACAAAGTCAGAAAGGCGAGATTGCGTTGATTTGGACATGTGCTGAGGAGGGATGCTGGGTACATTGGGAAAAAAGATGCTAAGGATGGAGCTGCCAGGTAAGAGGAAAAGAGGAAGGCCTAAGATAAGGTTTATGGATGTGGTGATAAAGGACATGCAGGTGGTTGGTGTGACAAAGCAAGATGCAGAAGACAGTTAGAAATGGAAACAGATGATCCGCTGTGGCGACCTAATGGGAACAGCCAAAAGAGAAGAAGGGTCTCAAGCATGAAAGCAGATAATGACTTAGTAAAGATGACCTGGGAGAGAAAGAAAGAAAGCAGGAGGAAATAAGGATGTCCAGTCAAGAGGTGGATGGTCTGTGTGAAAGAAGACGGCAACAGTCAGGGAACACAGTCAAAGAAGATAGGAGAGTGTCACTGAATGGAGATAGGTGGTGACAGCTGACAACACCACAGCTGCATTTAGAAAATGGGAAAAACTGAGATGATGACGTGGAATGGTAATGGAATAAAGAAGAGAGTTCTGAAAGGCTTAAACAGTTAGTAAAAGAAGCAATCACAAGAGAAGTGTTTTGATTTTAATAAGGCAGTTGCAATACAAATAGCCACCTAGAACAGTACTGGAACAATGATCTTCCAGAAAGACAAACCAGTTGGTTATGGATCAGCAGCATTTACAAGATAAAAGTGGATATATGCACAGATATAAAAAGAGCTATCTGTCATAATGTACCAATGTGAAAAGCTTCTGGAGTAAATTTATGGGAAAACTATGTTAATAAAGATGCACATTAAAACACTGCATTTCTTTAAAGAAATCCTTATAAAAAGGCTTTGTTAAGATTGCAATGAATGCTGCTGTGACTGCAGAAGTATGACTTACCTGCAAAGTATAAGCCAACATACAGCAGATACATTGAGTCATTCACATCCATCAGATCAAGAGTAATCTGGAGATTAGGAAAAGGCAGGAAGAATAAGAAATGAATTGGAAATTCCACAAGTGCCCATGACCAAAGTAAAGTTTAAAACATTCAGAAGTCTGCACACTGTTATCTGGAGATGAAGTAACATAGGATGACTAGAAAGTAATTATACAAAGGATGACCAATTAAGCATACTTCAAGATATAACACTGAAGGACTACTCATAAGAGTCTACTGTAAAGAAATAAGTACAAATATGCATTTTGTATGAAGAATAAGTAACGTACACATAATCTGATGGTAAATGATAATGCCAAATTAGCTAATAAGAAACTGCATTAATTTATTAGCCATTATTTGGCATTTGTAAAGTGCAGAGAAAAAGAACATGATGTATAAGACATCAAAGCATATGAATGTAAGTAAGCAACAAGTAAAAGTGTTCTGTGTACAAGGGGAACCACAGAGTAAAGCTTAAACAGACCTGTTTCAGTTCAAAGACCGTGTATATACCGCATGTGCTTGCCATTACTTGAAGTTTCCAGGGATGTGTTGTAAAATTACTGGACACAAGTGTTGGAGTTAAAAACAACTTTTGAGATGTGGACTGTGTGATCTAGACTTCTCATGTAATGGTCCATAACTGGCAGTAAGGAAATGATGAAAGTTTCAGTGCAACGGAAATTTCAATGTGTGACTGCTTATCAAAATTACTTAAATATATATATATATATATATATATATATATAGATGAAAACTCAATTACTTAAAAAAAAGTCCAGTGGATGTTAAATGCATGTACATCTAACTTTCTTTGAAACAAAAAAACTCACCTGAATGGTGTTTACCCATTGTCTGCTCAATTACTGATGCACTGTGTACAACCTACCCTCTACTTCATTATTACAGACTACAATGAAAGAGCCAGAGAGCCTTTCTTCTTTAATAAGATCTCTTATCCAACAGACCCAAGTTGTGAACATTTCTGGTTCCCACTCTGAATGTAAAACTGTAACTATTGGTGTACCACATAATTCAGTGCTGGACCTTTCCCCTGACAGTATAAACAGCTCTAGCAAGTGCTGGAATATGCATATACCTGATGTGATGAAAACTGTCTTAAGCTAAACGTGAAAAAGTGCATAGTAGCATTTGCTCATCTTCAGACAGACCTGGTCATAATAAACATGGATACTTATATACACAATTCCCTCTTAATTGTTAACCATGTTTCTACCACAATCAGAAAACTGTAGATGTTTGAGTAGATTAATGTTGCAGTACTATGTCTTGGGACTTCCTCCCATTTAGAAGCCAGTGGGCAACCTAAATACCAGAGTCTTTCACCAGCTTGAATTTTGGTACCACTAGAAACTTAGTCTTGAGAGATCTAAGATGAACCTCCAGGTACCTTCTTTTCTGGAGATTAGGAAAAGGCAGGAATAAAATGTCTGTACTCTCTTCTTCTGGGGACAATCTTTCAATGTTTCCTTGTAATAATAGCTCTTTCAGAATGAGTGAAATATTTTTTTTCTATTGGTTTTGGCATGAAAGAAATCCCTGGAAATGGTGGGGTTTTCAGAATGTAATGGCACAGCCATTCCTTATAATTTATAGAACCCACTTGTCTTGTATAACCTCTTCCCAATGATGGCAGAAGGAAGAAAACCTTGGGGTAGTACTGGGGGGGTGCTAAGAGTAGTTACAGCTGCTCCGAGGAGGTGAAGGCAGGATCCTTGAATCTCCCGAGTCTGGAATGTTGTTCAGTTTGTCACTTTCTTTGCTGTCTGGGCCTTGTCTGCCTAGGTTATTTTGCTTTTTCGTGTTCAGGTGTAACCAGGTAAGATTTGGTAGGACACACTGTATTCTGTCTAGGAGAGGAAAACAAAATTCAAATTTAATCTGCATCCTTTTTTCGTCTGTTCTTTTCCAAACTACTTTTTGATGGGGTCCAAAAAGGAACTTTTTGTTCAAGGGACCATCAAGGAGTTCAGCTTTAACCTGGTCTAAGACAGGTTGTGACCTCAGCCAGACATGTCTCACAGTATCTGAATCCATGACAGCTGCTCTGCATGATGCATCTAAAACATTATATCCACATTAGAGAGAGTGTCTGGATATGTAGAGAGTGGTATTAGAAAGGTTTTGGATATCCCTCTAGATGCTCTTGTCTGCCTTGGTCTTAATTTGTTCCTGCAGTGATGCAAGGTATTTGAACATGTGAAAACTAGCAGTCAAGCATCCTCATTGCCAGAGAGGCTGAAGTGCAAGTTTTCTTACCAATCCAGTCAAGCAATCTGCTTTCCCTATGTTTGGTAAGAGGTTCGTCCATACATGCTCATTGACTCCCTTGGCAAATTCATCATTGCTAGGTCTGTCTCTAGGTTTTTTATAAAGGTGCTCATGGGATTCCAGCACTCCAGCACTCAGTGGAAGTAAAGCCGCCAAGAAGCAGGGAGAAGGGTATCAGGCTGCATGAATATGTCCTTGAACACATCATCCAAGAAAGCATGAACTGAAGGAATCACCAAAGGTCTGTGGGAAGGAATGTTCAGGAGCTCCCTAGATTCCCATTTGAAGGCTTTCTTCATTCAATGAACTGTATCTCCAAAGGAAATAAAATCCTTGGGAGGCAAAGCTGGGGATAGGGTGTCACCTGAATCATAGTTATCACAAGCCTGAGGGGGAAGGTGTTCCACATAAGCTAATTCCACCCTGAGAAAAGAAATAGGTACATTCCCCTGAGAGGAAGTTCCTTGTACAGGATCCTTTTACATGGTGGATTGCCTGGTCCTCATGACGTCCTGCGACAGCATGACCAAGTCCTGTGAAGAGACTTGGGATAATGAGACAGTGGACTCTGTCAGAGTTGGGGCAAATCTGACTGCTGCTTAGATTTGGCTGCAGAGGTCTTATGGAAAGTAAAGGCCTGAGGTCCACAGGTGGGTGGGCAAACACTACCTTAATATGGTTGCTACAGACATCCTCCCTTACAATAACCAAAGGGATACTGCCCTCACCCTCAGTCACCACAACATGGATGGCAGAATCCATGGCCTGCTCTTCAGCTTCAGATCCAACCAACATCGGTCTGGTGTAGGACTGTGAGGTACAGGCCCATGACATGATGGCCTTCCTGACAGGTCACACCAGGGAACGCAGACCTAACAGCCATCAGAGCAGGGTACTGCAAAGGCACCTCACCTACATTGACAACATCAAGTTTGTCAAGAGCCCAGACAGAGAAATTGTCCTTTGCGTTCCTGACATCTTTCTCTTATCCATATGCTTTTTAGGGACAAAGACCTGGGAACTGGCAGATGTCACAGTGTGTGAAGGCCGTGTCCTACTGTAATCCACATGCTCCTGAAGGGACTTAACACTACATTTAATACTTTTGGAATTAAATCAAGCCTAAAAAGGAGAGTTCGAGACATTGTACTGTGTTCTAAGTAAAACAGGCAGTAAGAGCGGGGAACTTTAACAATGTACATTCACAAAACTTAGAAAAAGAATGTCCCAAACAGGCTACTTATCGGAGGTTTTCTTAATGTTCTGGTAATCCAAGGTGACCAATCTACTGACGGTGAGAAATGCATTGTGGAGTATCGGGCACATGGCAATAAAGAACTAAAGCTAGGGCCTGCTGACACCCTCTTTGAACCCAGACGTCCTGACATTGGACAGCAGTGGATGCGTAGTGGCTAGGGAATATCAAAAAGATTCTTCTCCATGGCTGGAAGTCCCAGCACTCAATACTGAAACATTAGCCATTCCCAAGAAAATCCCCTTAAAATCAAAAGTCGTCTCAAAAGTAACTGAAGTACTGAATATTATACAGGAGATAAAAAGGACCAGAGGTGGGATTCTTAGAAAGGAAAAGGAAAAACCTAATGGAATTTATAGAAAAACACATACAGAATCATGTTTAGGAGGAGCAAGGTTTAAGAAAAGGCAGGAATTAAGCAATTTATGCAATGCTGTAGTGAATAATAATTGTTAAAAAGAAAACTTCTACGTATAACGCATGAAAGTGAAAAAAAAAATGCTTGTTATGGTTTTAGTTTCTATTAATATTTATTTATTTGACTTTTGTTTACTGGGATAATCCAACTGGGCGCAGGACCATTTTCCCCGGAGGCCTGGGGGACAAGCCCCAAAAGATACAAATAACACAAAAGACAAAGTTTGTAAACTTATACTGTAGTGGCAAACAGAACAACACAAATTATGCATAATGCATATATAATGACATACATTAAAAAAATTGTTATGGAGCATAAATTATACATAAAAATTTTAAGAAATAATGATTTCATGAGTTTTTCTAAACAAGAATTCAAATAAATGTAACTATGGCAAATATATGTAAATGCAAAGCACTATACATATGTAAGCACTGCATATGTAATATGAAAAACAGAGTAATTGTGAAAAGGCTGGACAGACTATCTAAAGAGAGAGAGAGAGAGAAAGGTGATACTTATGGTAAGGTTACAGGAGAAAAATGTTAGATGTATATTAAACAGTGAACATCTGTAAAGGAAAAATAGTTAAGTTATGTATAAGAAAACATATACAGTAATATGTAAATCCGGATATAGATAAGAGGTTATAACATTCAGCCAAGAGCTATACAAGTGCAGAGACTAGAATTAAATAGATGGGACTTTGAAAGTATTTTGAACTGTGAGGGATTGGTAATGGTTAAATGTGCTGGAGGATTAAGTTACAAATCATGGAATATGTATATGCCTGTGTCTACAAGGTAAGAATTTAATATAAAAAAAAAAATACAAAGTAGTAATCATATCATTGTGCTATCATCTTATCTGTCCCATCATCAAATACAATGCCACCATTGGTATGTACAAATCCAACCATATCAAGCCTTCTAACCAAGGAGATTAAAGGCTTTAAATCCTTCAACTATCCCAATAGATAAGCATTACCCACTTTACACTCAGTAGCCCACTGGCTTCTCTGAGGTGGCCAGCAGCACATCCAGTGCAGATGTGAATCATGAGGTCTCACTCCCTGTTCTGTGGCACAATCCAAAATGCAGACTAATGAAGTTCACAGCACAAATCAAGTTTCAGTCTCCTACTTTGAGCCATTCTGATTTACTAAATGTGACGCAATATGCCAATTAACATGACCTACATCTAATCTTTTCTGTCATAAAACTGTCTACCTTGAATTTCTACATTTCCTCTTTTGTGTGTAGTAAAGTTGTGGCTGAAAATTGGGACCAGTGGTCCAATACACATAACTTAGCCTTTGCAGCTGCAAGCAGAAACAACAATCTAAGTAGTCACAATCCAAACTACTTACTTAAATGGTTTTAAAGACCGCTTAGTGTGTGTGTGTGTGCGCGCGACTATGTTAAAAACTGCAGCAGAGAGCTAGTATAGCGGCACCCTATTATAATGTAGGCACTCAAAATGCCAAGTGTCAACAACCTGGAAAAAAAAGAAAAAAAATGAAACTACAGAAAAAGAGCTAATTTCAAATATTGCTCTTCTCCTTTAACTTTCTTTTTTAAAGAGGGGACAAGCACCGCTGCACCCTCCCAGACTTGTATACACCAACTCCAAGATTACCATACCTCAGAGAAAAGGGAATATTCTGAGAAATGGCCACCTCGGGCTTGGTATAAGTTAATTTTTTTTCGGACATTCAGACTCCATGTTTCAGGACTGGCTCTAGCGGGTACCAACATTTCAAATAGTTACTATAGCTCCTTACTACAGTTTCAGAAAGGTATTTCAGAGAGTGCAACAAAGTGCTATTATGTAGAAACATAACTCTTTGTTATACTAATAGGACTTTTTTTCTTCCACTGAAGGAACTAGTGGGGGTATGCTCAGGGTGCCTCCTAATTTAGCTATGCCTGTGTTCTGCTCTCTCATGAAACAAAGTATCCATGAAGTATGTTTACTTGGTCCCTTGTTTCATTTTATTTCTTGGGTTCCTTTTTTAACAACAGTGGCACAGCTAGTCTGCTTTTCCCTGGTTTAATACTCCAAACTTCAGCTTTATTTATTTAGACAGTTTCACAGAAAACAAAAGTGAAATTAACTACATAAACATTTACTACAGACATAGGATTAAGAATTAAATACTCACAACAGAGTTTACACAGGTGAAAGTCATCCCAACCTATCAAATGTCTTATAAAAGAGGCATGTGTTTAGTGACTTCCTGAAGCTAGAATGGAAATGAAAACAACTAGACAAGTTCAGCAATAACATTATACTACTGTCACTGAGTAATGGATTGACTGCTCAATAAAAACAAATACAATGTTCATAGGTTGGTACTAGGCTATCGGTTTTAGGGCCTATACAAGCCTACCCATAACAATTCCATGGATATTTCTTCCCACAATATTTATTTCCCTGGACCCGTCTAGCAGGGCGACTGACGTGATCCCCGGGGTGAATTTCCTATCTCCCATCCAATCGTCAAGGTTCCTTTTGAAGAGGGCCAAGGAAGCGCTCTGCTTGACATGTATGGGCAGTCTATTCCAGAGTATGGGGAGTCTCTGGGTCAGGAACCTATCCCTCCAGCAAGCTTTGTTCATTGTGATGACAAGGTTTAGATCCCTGGAGCATGTGGCTCTGAGGGATTGGGATTTCTTTAAGTGAAGCATGTCCAACAGCTCAGTGTTTGACATGGCCTTGTATGTTAAGCAGAGATTGCCCCTGAGTAAACGATATGCCACAGAGTACAGCTGTTTTTTTAGATGGTCAGCATAGGGCATCTGCTTTAGGCCTGTGATTCTTTTAGTGAGATACTTCTGTGCCCCTTCCAGCTGTTGCAGATGTCTTGTGAGGTACATAACAAAGGGGTGTCGTACTCTACAATGGGTCTAATGAGAGATGAGTACAGTGAGACAATGACCTCCTTCTTTCTAGATGAAAAGTCCTTAGTGATGAGGTGTGAAACAGAAGGATTTCCTGACTGTTGTGGCGATGTGGTTACTGAAGGTGAGACCACTGTCCACCTGTGTCCCTAAGTCTCTCATCACACTTTTAGTGTTTAGTGTACTGCCACCTATGTGATAATTCATGGATACATGTTTTTTCCCAAAGGGGATAACTATACATTTCTTGGCATTAAACTTGAGCCCATGGCTCTGGCACCAAACATCTGTTTCTGTAAGGCCGTTTCGTAGAATATCCACACCATTTGGGGATTCAATAATGGCTCCCAGTTTGCAGTCATCTACAAACTTTGTTAGCCAGAGTCCCTGTACTTCAGAGAAGTAGATGCCAAACAAGAGCGGTCCCAGGGACTGAACCCTGAGGTACTCCACTTGTCTGAAGCTAGATTTGGAGTCGGCTACTTTTACAGTCTGGGTTCTGTCAGTAAGCCAGTTGGCAACCCACTGAGTGACGTAGGGACTTATGCCCAGCTTATTAAGTTTATCTATGATTCCAGAGTGGGGGATGGTGTTGAAGACCTTGGCGAGGTCCAGATAGGCTGTGTGGACTGCCGTACCCTCATCCACAGCTCCGGAGACTGATTCAAAGAAGTCAATCAGATTCAGGAGACAAGATCGGCCCTTCACGAATCCAAACTGGGTGGGGTCCAGTGTTCGAAGGTTGCCAATGTCTTGTTTATAAGTTCCATGATAATGCGTTCCATGCCCTTGCAGATCAGGCTCGTCAAAAAATTAGATAATTCATGGCTCATCAGCTGTGGGTACTATGGGGCATTAACAAAGCTTTTAACATTATTAATAAACTGCATTTTTGTCATAACAATCAAAGATATGCTAACAGTTTTATTTGGTTTCACATCTAGTTGGCAAAGTATTTCCATTCACAGTGAATACCTCCCACACATAGTAAGTAATAAAAGAAAGAAACTGTTATGAAGAACAGAAATCTTCAGCATAACTTATGTTCACACTGACCTTGCTGCCTATACTTACAGGAACAGTTTTCTAAATCTCCGTCAAGTGCCAAAACTATTACTGGTTTCACATTTTCTACTCAACTTGAAAACTGCACAAGACAGACAATTATATACACAGTCTATGGAACACCTTTTGAACAAATCAAGACAGTTAAAAATAATTCACTGTACTAGGCTTTAGTACTTATAAGTCCTTTAAAAACAGTTTTTTTACTCATTACTTGAAAATAATGATTTCCATGCTTTCTATAGCTAATAATGAAAAACTACACACCGAGTTTCACGTTAACTGAATAAAGAAATAAGTATAGGAAAAACCTCAGAAGAGATATTTATCTGTAAAGTTCAAATTGACAGATTTTTATAGAGCAGTTTTATTCGAAACATCACCTAATGTGAGGTTTTACAAATTATGACTGCAGTCTGTTTTCATTCCAGGTAATTTATTAAAAAAACATCAAGAAGTGCCATGTGGTTTCAATGCAAAAATGCCATGTAAGAGAGAAGCAGTCTCATCAAACATAGCACGGGAGTGACACAACTACACATTAAAGCACAGTACATTCAACAAACATTAAGTATCAGCACATTCGAAGGAAGCACCATCATGCATTATTACGCACAACAAACGTTGGCCTTATGTATGTATCTTACTGCTCAATCAAAGCACAGAGCAACTCAAGCAAGAAATTACTTTAATAAAAAAATAAACAGGAACTCTCCAATCTGCCTGCATGTATTTGTTTACTAGATTCTTATTCATGCTATTGTTACGGAAGCATATTACACCAGTTCCCCATAACAAAGAATGAGAAATACTTAAAGTGATGATCAATAGTTTTTCCAGAGCTTAAAATGCTCCTAAAATGTATGTGCTTATGTTCACAAGCCCTCTCAGGTGCAGCTGAATTCTCTGTGCCACAATGACCATCTATTTTTTTTTTCTGAACTACTGAAATGTTTTCCCACAATATGAGTGCCAACAGATCCTGGGACTCCGTCATTCTGAATGACAGACGTAGGAGTAGCGCTACACAAATTTCACCGTTACTTTACAAAGAACCAATGCAGCCATTAGCATGTTAAAATCATTTTATAACACCCTGATATCCTTATACTTGACTTTCTTTTAAAACAAAGTTGGACATTTCAGACCAACAGGCCTCCTCAGCTATGTAGTCTTAAACCTGAAGTTCACTTTATCAATACCTACCATCCAAAGCAGGTGATCAAACGTAGCACTGTCTAAATAAGACTCTCTGAACAATACACAAAATAAATAAAATAACTAAACCCAAGTTAGTACAGCATGACTATTATTACAAATAACTTGGCAATGATAATTTACTTACAAGTTGCTGGGACTGCCGCATTTTTAGATGCCCAAAGTGGGACATTTGTCATGGAACTAAGACTCTGCAGGACAAACCTTACTCACAACCAATGCAGTCTACACTTCATTTTTTGGTCAAAATAAAAGACTACTCATGGAATTTCAGTGCTTCTGTTTCTTTTTTTTTTTCAAAACAGGGTTATTGTTTTAACATATAAGAGAAATATCATAACAATTTTATACAAGTAATTAAAAATAGGTATTATTATAATATTCAACAAAACAACTAAAGTATTTACAAAGACATCCACTACAATCAGATCAATTAATTAAACTAAAATACCATGCTATTGAAATTAAAATTTTTTTAACAAATTTTGTAAATGATCCCATACAATATAATAAGATGTTTTTCTATTTGTTCTTGTCCTAATTGTGTTTATTTCCATATGGCACACTATATTCATAACATTTTTAAATTCATTGAACGAAGGAGGTGTATCTGAAATCCAATTTCTAGTTATTATTTTCCTAGCCACTGCTAGAATAGACCATAACAAGGGAAGCTTGACCTTTTTAACACTTTGAGGTACAGGTGTGTTGAACAATATAAGAGATTTAGAAATAATGAAATTATCTGTAAAAAGAGCCTGCAAAAATTCATTAATTGACTTCCAGTATTCTTTCAATTTTATACAGTCATAAAACATATGAGCCCAGTCAGCATTAATTTCTACATTACATCTCTTACATAAATTATCTTTATTATTTATTTTATTCATCATCAAAGGTGTATAAAAAGATCTATGTAAAAATTTCCATGTATAAAGTCTCCAGACAATGGAAGACGTAGTTCTATAAGCATATTCCAATATATATTGTTTATCTTGTTGATTTGGTGGGTCCCCATTAATAGAAGTGAAATAATTCCAGTATGAATTTACACTGTAAAAAGTTTCTTGTCTGATAATTTTATGTATGTATGAAAGTTTACCTTTATCAGAAACTTTATGTTGTAAATTTAATATCAAGTAATCAATCAGTGTTGGAATAGATTCTTTAACTGTTATAGACATTATATCTATTTTATTAATGAGATGTTGTCTAAAGGTCTGAACCTCTAACCAGCAAGTTTCTCTTAGATCAAATTCTTGTTTTAAGAAATCTAGATTTTTAACTTTATTATCAGATATCAACTGATACCAGTACTTTAGATCATTATCTATAGCTAAATGAGTTCCTTCAGAAGTAGATGACAAAAGCATACCCTGAGTATACATTATAGGGAATACAATAAAATTCCATTCCCTATACTTAGGGTGCATGAATATAAAGTTACGATAACTAATAATAATATTTAATGGGTAACAAACCATATGTTTAGGTGTAATAGGTGAAGTACAAAATTCCTTTAGTAACCATAACATGGAGTTATTTACAATCATATTTTTATGTGTTAAGGAGATTTTCATGAAGTGCATACTAATTAGCTCCCAATAATCTTTCCATTTTGCGACATATGACTGATCTATTAATAAAGTAATAACTTTTACAATAGAAGAGATAGTATATAAATTAAAGTCTGGAAAAGAAATACCTCCTTGAGACCAGCTATTAGTATGTTTCTTTAATGCAATCCTAGGTCTATTAGGTGCCCATAGGAAATTTAACATTAGTGTATTCAGTTTCTTGATAATTATTTTTGTAGGTGGAAGTATTATTGATTGTATTAAGTATAAAATCTTGGGGAATATTATTTTAATAATTGTAAGTCTCTCCTCCATAGTAAAAAACATATTATTCCAGGTATTAAAAAGATTTTGTATATTAAGAAAACAGGTATTATAATTATTACATATAATAGATTTAATATCTTTAGATAGTATTATACCTAAATAAGTTATCTGACCTGAATTGGGTACATATTTAGTAAAATCACTAATGAGAATATTTTTTCGTGTATATATAGGTAGTATTTTAGTTTTTTCTTCATTGAATATTAAACCAGAAATACTTCTAAAATTCATCATGTTATCAAATAGAGACTGCATAGAAGAATTAGATCCTGTTGATGTAATTAGAACATCATCTGCAAAAAGTTGAATTTTGGATGTTGTATTTTCATCTATTTCAAAACCCTCTATGTCAGTACTGTTTCTGATCAAATTAGCCCAAGGCTCCATTACTAAAGTGAATAATAGTGGAGAAAGTGGACATCCTTGTTTTGTACCTTTAAGAATGGGTATTTTTTGTGAAACATATGTTCCTACATTAATATAAGCCAACGTTCCTTTGTATAAATGCTCAATTAGATTTACAAATGCATCTGAGAAGTTTGTGCACTTCATTAAAGTAAAAAGATAGTCCCAACTTACTGAATCAAATGCTGAACTTATATCAAGACTAATAAGTGTTAAATCTTTCTTTTTCCTATTTGCAAAATCTATTAATGTTAAAGTTCTTCTTATATTATCAAAAGTATTTCTATTTACAATGAAGCCTGTCTGATCTATATCTATAATGCCAGGAATGATTGTCTTCAATCTATCAGCAAAGATACTCATAAACATTTTATAATCAACATTAAGTAATGAGATGGGCCGATATGAAGAACATATAGTTGGATCTTTATTAGGTTTTAAAATTGGCGAAATAAATGTATATTGCAAAGATGGGGGGGTTATTAACTCAGTTTGGGCCAACATAAAAACCTTATGTATTAATGAATATGTACTTTTAGAAAGGATTTTATATATCTCTGGTATAATACCACCATTACCCGGTGCTTTGTTTGATTTAAGCTTATTTATTTGTGTAATAACTTCTGTATATGAAATACTCTTGTCCAATAGTTTAATCTGTTGTTTATTAAGCTTTTTATTCATGTTTGCGGTTATAAACTCCTTTATTTTATCTTTAGGTTCCATGTTAATGTTATTATGGTTAATTTTGTGAAAGTGATTTCTAAATTCATCTAGTATTTCTGGTATACTAGAAACATTCTTCTTTTTCCTTAGAGAAAAGATTTCTTTGATATGGTTTTGTTTATTCAACCTTTTTGTTTTATTTTTAAGTCTATGTAAGTATTTGGGGCTTATTGAATAAGACAAAACTTGTATTTCTCTAAAGTTATTTTAACTTTATGAGTTAAAATTTCTTTGTATTTCTCATTTAGTTTGTTTATTTCTTCAATAACTTTCTTGTCCATAATATTTTCTTTATTATTATGTTTATAAGAGTCTAATTTACTTTGAATATCTAACAATTCCTTATCCCAAGATTTCCTTTTATTATTATACCATCTGATACTTTGTCCATAAAGATATGATTTTAAGGCATCCCAAACATAGACAATGGAGACTTCAGGAGTATTATTTATGTCTAAAAAATGTTTTACTTCTGAAAGTATATATTCTTTATAGTCTTTTAGTTGAGTTAAGTATGCTGGTATCCTTTTGATCTGAACATTATGAGTATTTTTATCATGAATTCAAAAACAATTGAATTATGATCAGATATAGGACATGAAATGATTTTGGAATTAATTAAATCTGTTACCATCTGGTTAGAAATAAAGACCCTATCTATTTTTGAATAAGTTTTGTATCTGTTAGAAAAAAGGTGTATGGTAATGATTTTGAATCTATCTGATTATTATTATCATTCAAATGATAAGAATTAGCAAAATCATTTAAATGTTTTGCATTAGATGTAATTCTTCTTTTCCTATAGTGGTAGTATCACTTTCATGTAGTATACAATTAAAGTCACCAGCTAAAATAATATCTCCTATAGAGAATGATATGATCTTATCAAGATGATGTTTCACTGTATTAATACCAATTCCAGGTATCCAATATACATTAATTAAAGTGTAAGTCTTCCCATTAATTTGTATTGTAACCATACAAAACATTCCTTTGTCATCCTGATAGGACTTAATGGTTTTAGGAATGGGCATACTTTTATTCCATAAAATAGCCACTCCTCTTTTTTCTGAGTGTGCTCTGAACTAACCAATACTGTATATTTGTTTGTGGCTAGTATATCAATATCTTTTTCAAGAGATGGGTTTCTTGTAGGAAGACTAATTTGGCCTTATGTAAATTAATGTATCTTATTAGGCTTGCCCTTTTACATGGATTATTCAATCCATTAATGTTTAAAGAAATTCCTTTTAAAGATGTCATTTGGCATTTTTAAAACTTAAGAATCTTATGATCAAAATAACAAATAACAAGATAAGTAATGTTACATCTCCTCCTTTAGGCGTACCTTTAAATATAGCTGTATTTATTGAATCTCTTATGGGATTTCGTATAGGATTCAATTTTGTTTGTAGTGACAATGAATGTACAAAATATATTGTGGATGTCAAAACTATATACAAATAACAATGAACAAGTGAAAATAATGTAAGGATTAAACCTTGCATCCAGCCTGGAGTTATAAACTCCAACTTAGAGCAGCATTTACCACTCAAGTTAACCCCCTACCCTAAGCAGCAGTACCTCAGCTACCACCTTATCAATTTAATACTAGTTATATTTAACTGAGGTTAACAGTTTTCAATTCAATTATCTAGCAAGACAAGACTACACATTTGGTAAAACAGCACCATATAAACTAAAATAAACCTTTTTTTTTTTTTTTTTTTTTTTTTTAAAACTGTTCATACTACTATATACATCCATGTAATATAAAACACTTGTATTCAAATAGCATTCAAATAATCTTGATGTTAGAAATCAAGAGGAAAGAAAAATAAGTTCTAACATTCATTTAAATCAAAAACTTTGGCTAATATGATTCAGACATTACATATATTAAGATGCATCTATTTTCTGTCATGTAAATGCAATTAACAGCTTCCAAAAAAAACCTTGAATTGCTTGTATATGAGCATTTACTCAAACTCATTATTGTCAATAGAATAAAATATTGTATTCATAGAAATTGTTATAAATCATACTGCATAGTTATGCAGATTCTCAGAAACACTTATATACATATATACATACACACACACACACACACATATATATATATATATATATATATATATATATATATATACACACACACACACACATATATATATATATATATACATACACACACACACACATATACATATATATATATATATACATATGCATACACACACACACACACACACACACACGTACACACACACACACACACACACACATACACACATATATATATATATATATATATATATATATATATATATATATATGATCTCACGGAGTTGTGTCCTTACTAAGCACTATCTTACTTGCTGTCCCTACAATAAATCTGTCTGCTTTATACAAAATAATGCACAGCAAACACATTTTAGTAACCAGATTTTACAACCATGCTATACTACTGCTTTAAAATATATCACATGACAATTTCCTCCAGTATAGAGTTATAAAATTATTTATGCTTGTCAATCAGATTAATTAAATGAGTTATAGTAATGTATATGTTTGGAACATAAGTTTTTAACACAGATTATTAAGCTGCTGTTAAGTAGATTTTCAAAAACACTTGAATAAATGTTTCATTTTCTATGCCTTCTAAAATAAGACATTTACTTACTACAAGAAACTGTATCAATTAAACTCATTATAACTGACATATTTTATGAATTATAACATAGATATTTAAGTAATTATATAAAATAACTCACATTTAGATGTTAAAGAGTTCATTTTCCTTCACATAGTCGCATTTGTATCATTTCTATTTCCTGGTAGAGTGTCATTGCTGAATCTGTGATGTGTCAGTGTGATATCTAGGTCAAAGGTGAGACTAGCTGCTTTCAGCTTCTCTGTGAGAATTCTGAGAGTTGAAGCTTTTGAAGTAGCTCATGGACACTGTGCATGAGACAGCCCACATCCCAGATTGTCTCTCTTAACATTTTGGCGGAAACTTATTAAAAACTAGTGACAAACATTCATTTAGCAGTGTAAATGCATCTAAACATGACAAAACCTTCACAATGTATTTTACAGGTTATTACAGCCTCTATGTAAGTGAAATTAAGCCCAAAATTATTAATAAGTAATAAAACTCAATATTTTTGTCCCAACTCAATTTTTATGCAAATCTTATTATTTACTGTGTCTATATGATCAAAAGCATTTCTATATATTAATAAAGAAAAGAAAAAGAGAGTAGAAAGTAAAAGGGTGTAAGGCAGAAATAAAAAAAATGTAAGAGAAAGCTAAAAGAAGTATATACAATGGAATATTACTTACTGTTTATATTAATAGAGTTAAAAATAAAACATATCATTTACTATTATTTAGTTCTAATTATTATTAGTTAAAGCATGACAGATTATTTACAAACAAGCATAAGCAGTGTAATCAAGAAAGTATAATTAGGAATAGCATTTGAAGAACATATAAACTTTTTACAAGGAATAAATATGTTATTATTCTATTAATCATATTTTCATTACTCTTCTCTCCCTGCCTTCCCCCACCCTTCACCTACTACATAATCTAAATAGAATGTCATTGTTTAAACAAAGAAAAGAAAAGAAGAAGAAGAAAAAAAAAAGATAAAGAAAAAAAATGTATCAAATTACTGACCTTACTTCTCCTTTTCAGAAAGAGAAACCAGTTGAATCACAACTTGCCATTAAATCTCCAGGTATTTTGACTAGTTATGAAACAAAACATTTCTTTGCACACAGAGAATAACTTTGATTAAATCTTTTTCAAAATATTTGTTACTTCTTGGAAATGCAGGAACTATATTTAAAAAGATTAATAATGAAATAAAATGATGAGAGAAAAAAAAAAACATAGAACAAATCATTTGTTTTTTAGTCTCTTCTTCTTCTCTGAAGTCTTCCACGAAGTTTCAGTTGCCAGTCTCTTTAATGAAGGACTAGCCCATTCCATTTCTTCTATTTTATCCAAAATCTTATTTTTTTTGATAAACAGTAAAGCAGAGTCTAAGTCATCGAAAATTTTAGGACCATCAGGAAGGAAGATTTTAAGCTTGGCAGGAAACAGAAGGTATGTTTTAAACTGTGCTTTTTTAAGCTCCCTTATTAGTGGCAGAAAAACTTTTCTTTTAGCTATTACCATGGAAGAATAGTCATTGTCAAACGCACAGTTGTCTCATTAATCTTAACAGGAGCTTTAGCCCAAGCAGATTTAAGAACCATCTCTTTATCAAAAGATGATAGAAATCTAACTATAACTGATCTAGGATAGTTTTTGTTAGAGTTAGTATTAGCTATAGATCTATGTGCTCTTCGATACCAAAAGAGAATGCTTCTGGTAAGTCTAAAGTTTTAGGGAGCCATGTTGTTAAAAAGAAGTAATATTGTTACCTTCAATATTTTCTGGCAGTCCAAAAATCCTAATGTTATTGCGCCTAGATCTATTTTCCAGGTCATCCAGCTTTGTTTGTAAATGTGTATTTTGTTTCAGCAGAAACTCAATGTTGATTTCCTCTTCTTGTATTCTATTTTCCATGTCATTCACAGCTTCTTCTATGCCTGTCATCTGGATCTTCTGTTGTTGCAGGTCTATATTTAACAAGTCTATTTGTTTTGTAGTTTTTTCTATGAAGGTGTCTATTTTAGTATCCATTTTATCCATCTTAGCAGTAAGTTGCTGGATTATAATTATCAGAGACTGAAGTTCTTTCTTGATGCTAGAGTCTTGAGAATTTGTCTTACTGGAATTCATTTCAGGCTGATAAACTGACAGGAAAATTTCCAAAGTGATTTCTGACAGGAATATTGTTAAGATTTCCTTTCTTTTTTAGATATAGTTCAAGAACTATATAAAACAAACATATTTAGAAAGAAAATTACTTCAAAAATTAATTTTTTAAGTAATTAATTCCTGTCAGTGTAATGAAATTGGTGGAGCTGAAGAAATCTGCTGCTATCCTGTGTTCATCCTTGGCCACGCCCCTACTTCTGTTGTTTCTGAAGGTCTTTCAGATCCAGAGATTTCAGTTACACAGTAAATAATTTATGTAACTTCTGTTAGAAACATAGGTAACACTCTTTGCCCAAAACTCTCAGGACATTTATTATTTTCAAATTTTTTTGTAGGACACAATTGTCCAAATACAGACTGCCCCTACGTAAACAGAAACAGGTGTAACCCTGGTTGCAGCATACAGGAAAAAGTTAAAACTATTCCAAAAAAAAAAAATAGGAATCTTAAAGCTCTAAAGTCCTATTCTCCAAGACAATCAGAAGGGAAATAACAATCTATGTGCTGTCCAGACTGGATGCAGTAGTTTTGTTTGATATGATGCATTAATAAAACGTATAGCTGCAATACCCTAAACATTAACTAAAAGGTCCTGCAGGGAAAAAAGCACTCAGCATGCCAGCCAGTGTATCCAGCCAATATGAGTAGAACGATTAATGGGAAAACAAACATGCTCAATCAGGCAGCTCCAAAATTAACAACATGGAAGATTCAGGAAGGTAAAATTGCAAAAAGCACCTTATTCATCTGGGTCATTCTTTCTGCTATGTGACTCCAGATTCGCTGCATGCACTTCTTTTGAGCTGCCATATACTTATGAGTTACTTTGGATATCTCAGTTATAAAAGTATCATTACATGTTTTTGATCTTATTTTGATTCATTTTGCCACTAATCCAGGGAAAGCCAAACAGCCGTACAGCAATGAACTAGAAAATGGGAATGGTTTTCCACTAGCTTGCCTCAGGCAATTTGGCAAAGAAAATGATTTGTGGCACTCCTTACTGCGTACATTTTTTAGAAGCAAAATGAGTCATTAAGCCTTCCAGTGAAACTAACAGCAAATTCAAATATTGTAAGTTTCAGATCAATCCACAGCTTTCATTTGTGTCGTTCTGTACAATTTTCAGTAAGCTCTATCAGCAATTAGGAGCATGTAATAACAATGTTTCGCTGACTTGAAGTGTACAAGGTACTGAGTAGCCAGGGGACTGAATGAGTAATAGACTGATAGTGCCCATGGTGGGACTAGCTGAAAAGATGCAAAGAAATTCTGACTTAAAAGACCTGGTTGAAACACAGGCTACAAAAAGAGCAGACACTACAGATGCTTTTCTGTTTTCATCAAAATGTATAGAGATAACTCTCAGTACTGCAGACATATGTTTTGGGGCAAAAATTGTTTGAGATTTTTGCATCAGACATAACCTCTATAAGATATTTTATGGATGTCACCAACTGAATTCCAGTGATTACTGGGAAAATAGGGCATTTATAAAACAAATTTGTGGGAAAGGTATGCTGCATACTTAGTTGGTAAACAGGAAATGTAGAAATCGGAAGGCTTTTTTTTCCGTCACCAGATGAGGGAAAAGCTCCATTTAACTAAACATGAGCAACATCATTTCTTCCCTCATAAGCTGAAGATGACATGACTGAACTTCTTCAACTCATAATGGCAGTTCAACACAATAGAAAGTTGTGTCGTACCATAACTTGGCATATGTGTTGTCCATCTTCATTCCTCCTCACGATACGGTCTTGGATCCAATCCTCAGATCCGGCTTGGCCACGTCTTTCAGACTTGGATCCGACTCTCGAGCTCCTCCCTTTTACCCATAATACACTATACCCATGCAAATCACCTCAGATTGAATTTGCTGATCCATCAAGAAACCAGGACAGAAAAAAAAGGAAAGACAACTGAGGCTCAGATATGGGACTTTGGTGTCCCACCAACTTCCATAGATCCTCTACAAGAATAAGGTGGGGGGGGTTGGGTGGGAAAAGTGAGAAGGAATGAAGAAGGACAACATATATGCCAAGTTATGGTAAGACAACTTTCTAATCTGATGTTGTCCTCTTCATGATAGGTTCAGAGTCCCCAGCTATGTGATTCCTGGGTGGCCTTTATAGAAGGATGTGATGGAGCACCATCAAGGGAGCCAAAGGAAGCCCTGCTCCTAGACATGATATCCAATTTGCAGTGTGCAACAAAGGTGTGCTTGTTTGACCAGGTGGCTACTGCACAATCATCATCAATTCTGGAAGAGAACGCAGAAGTAGTAGCCACAGATCTAGTTGAATGCACTCTTGGAGGCTGAGGCAGTTCTCTCTGGGAATAAATGAAACTGATACAGTCAGTGATTCATATAGCCAAATTGATTTTAGATACCGCTCGACCTAACTTGTTAGTAGAGAAAGCTGTGAACAACTGGTCTGACTTCCTATGGTGCTTTGCTCTGTGCAGACAAAAAACGTAGTTGTCTGAAAACACCAAGGAGATGCAGAGTATAATCTACTTTGTTGGAAAAATTCAGAAAGAATATTGGTAACTGAATGGATTGGTTAAGACTGTTTTCTGTGGCTACTTTAGGCATAAAAAAGGGAATGGTACACAAAGAAACCCTGTCGTTGTGAAAAATTATGTATGGAGGTTTGGAAGATAATGCTTGCAGTTAAGAGATACTCTTTGCTGAAGTAATACATGCTAATAGACTTGTCTTCCATGATAAAAACTTCAAGTCACAAGTAGCTGCTGGCTGGAATGGTCCTTGAGTTAAACACTGCAGTACAATAGTGAGGTCTAGCACTGAAGTAGATCTTTAGTGGGTGGTCTCAGCAAGAAAACGCCCTTCATAAATGCTATACATAATCTAAAGAAAGACAAGGATCGAAACTGGTTACTTGCATAAAAATTGGAAACTGCCGCTAGTTGAAGTCTGATGGTAGAAAAACTTGCTCCTTCTTTAAACAGGTTACTAAAAAAAAAAGCAAATGTCTGAAATAGGCGCCAAGAAGGGATCAATATTTTTACTTGCACCCCAAGCAACACACCTTTTCCACTTACTGTTGTAGACCTTCTTAGTGGAGACTTTTTGAGAATCTAGAATGATGTTATGAACTAGGGAGGCAAGGTTGGACTGTCTTATACAGTTAGAAATGGAGAAACCATGCTTGTCAGTTTGACAGCCTGAAGAGTGGGGTGCTGCAATCCTGATGGGTGAGAGAGGAGATCCTGTCATGGTTCCAGTATCCACAGAGGATATTTTTGATGAGACCAGAGGAAGGGGAACCAAAAATGTCGAGGCCAGAAGGGGGCAATGAGGATAACCGAGCTCTTCAGCCCACTTGTCTTCTGAAGAAATGTCAGGATAAGTAGAAGAGGGGGATAAGCATACAGGACACCCAGGGGTCAAGTGTGCACCAGAGCATTCTTTGGGGACTCCACAGGAGGGGGGATCAGAGCAAATAACTTGCTGCATTTGTGGTTGAGGGGAGAGGCAAACAGGTTGCAGCAAGGTTAACCCCAGTAATGGAAGTCATGTTCACCACTGACTGCTTGAGGGACCACTCATGCAGAATCTAGATAGATCTGCTGAGTCTGTCCGCCAACTAGCTGGTTTTCCCCAGAATGTGCAGTGCAATCAAAAGGCAGTCTGAAGATATCACCCATTCCCACACCCTCATGGCCTCTCTGCACAATGGATAAAAATGAGTTCCTCCTTGTTTGTTGATGCACCAGCCTACAGACACGTTGTCGGTGTGAATAGTAATTGTCCCTAGAGGAACAGTGTCTTGAAAAGCTTGCAACATTAGAACTGCTCTCATCTTGAGGACATTGACATGCATTCTGGTCTCTCACTGGGATCACATGCCTCAGACCATCTTTCTTTTGTAATGCCCCCCACCCACCCGGGAAGCGACCATGATCACTGTGGCAATTGGCTGATTGGATCCACCAATGGATATGACATGTGCAGACTGGCACT
Organism: Protopterus annectens; assembly: GCF_019279795.1. Taxonomy (NCBI): domain Eukaryota; kingdom Metazoa; phylum Chordata; order Ceratodontiformes; family Protopteridae; genus Protopterus; species Protopterus annectens. Next base: position 976,679,065 of record NC_056730.1, on the reverse strand, counting down.
ACTCTGAATGGAAAGGATGGTGCTTGGTAGAGCAGAGACCATTGAACTGCTAGAATCCATTGTAAAATTTGCATGAAAAACTCACCAGAGGAACTAACAAAATTGCTGCTGAAATAGACCCAAGGGCTTGTAAATCTCGCCATGCAGGGGGGACTAGTGAGATAATGGCTCCCAACCTTAATTCTTCAGTGTTGTTATGCGGTGTGGAGGAAGAGAAGATATTTCATCCCTCATGTTCAACTGTATTCCTATGAATTCTAAGTTCTGCATCGGAGTCAGATAGGACTTGTTTAAATTTATGATGATGCCCAGGGACTGAGAGTCGAATTAGATAATCTCTGGCTTGAAGAAGCTGATGCTTCCTGGGAGCAGTAAGGAGCCAATCATCTAAGTATGGAAACACCTGCAATCCTTTGAGTTTCATATGAGTTGCTATGAATGCCGTGCATTTGGTGAACACCCAAGGAGATGTGGTGTGCCCAAAGGGCAATGCTCTGAACTTCTGAACTGAAAATGACTGGCTCCCAGATGAAAGCGCAGGTATCTCCTGGAGTCTCTGTCTATTTTAATGTGATAGTATGCATTCTTGAGATCTGAGCACATCCAATCATCCTTGCACAAAAGGGGCAGAATGGACTGTACCATATCCATTCGGAACTTCTACTTCTTTACATAAAGATTCAATTAGCTTAGATTCAGTATAGGTCTTAGATCCCTTGTCTTTTTTCGCACCAAAAAGAAGCAGGAGTAAGTTCCAAATGCTCTCTGTTCAGTTGGGACCTCTTGGATGACTCATTTTGCAGTAATGTTTGAATTACTTGTGATGCCTGCTCCCTCTGACTGCGTGGCACTTTGGGGAGTTTCTTGCTGATGTTTGCGTGGGGGGGGGGGTGTAGCAGCCTCTGGATATTATGCTTAGCACCCAGGAATTGTGTCAAGTGCGTCCAGGCTTCTGAATGCAAAGCCTCCAGAGATGGACAGTCGGGCAGCACTTCAGGAGCACTGATAGGGCTTGTCAAGAGAACGTGTCTCTGAACTCCTGGTTTTGCAGACCTCCTCTGCCTCTAGGGCGATATCTACCACTAAACTTTCCTCCTCTGCCTTGGGAAAATGGATCCCCACGCATGTCCTAGAAAGGCCCTTGTGATTTGCGGAACCACATTTTCTTGCTTCCATACAGACTCCCTGAAAAGGACCTATGAGGTTAGAAAATTTGATTCCTATGGCAGAAAGGGTCTTCTGGACCTTTTCGATGCAGGTGAGCATGTCTCTAACAGAAGACCCAAACAGTGATGAGACATCAAAAGGGCCATTAACAAAGGACGCCTTAAAGGGTTCCGCAAAGTCACAGTCTCATCCAGGCATGTCTCCTTAGGGATAGACCTGAATCAGCAACTCGTGAGGTACCTACCAAGATTAGCCTCAGTGAGGAATTAGCAATCAACAGCAGAGTGGCCAGCTTGGGAGAAAGTTTCTTAAAATCCTCTCCAGGCATGGACTCTGACAAACAGGCTGAAAGCTCCTTTATCAGATCTCTCTGAAGCCAGGTAAAGTGAGCCAGATAATTTAACACCACAGAGTAAAAGTGCGGAGACAAAAAATGCACTTTCTGAATCTGTCTAGCAGTCTAGACTCCTTGTTAGGAGTTTGGACACTGGCAGTCTTCTCTGCTAGTTCTTTTTAGTGGCCGCCACCACCATAATGGCATCAACTACAGGACCCT
>NC_056730.1:976494842-976672342 GCF_019279795.1 Protopterus annectens | reverse complement strand
ATGCCAGCAATTTACAAAGTTGATGACTTGGCACTTGTGACTCCTATCAGTGTTGTAATACGGTCACCAGACAATAATTAATAGCTTTTGTGGTAGTCAAGGCTCAAGGTGTGGTGAAGCACAGGCACTCTTGGCTGGTCTATGTTTTTTAAGCATTTAATGGGTGAACTGTCAAAAAGAAATATACACATCAATTTTCATCTACTGCAGAAGGCTCCTTACGGTAAAATTTCACTGATTAATCCAAGAAAGAAAATGCATCTTCATTTACAGAGAGCATATCTAAAGAAGAAAAATGAGAAAATATGACAAAATCAGTTATAGTCAATACATTCAAGGAACAGGAGAAATGACAACCATACTTTACAAAATGGTAAATGAAACAGAAGCCAAGGACAAACAAAAATCTTACATATTTGTCTAAAACCACAAGCTGACCAGAAATATTTGTCAAAAATGAAAACATGAACAGCGGCACTTAAGGGATAAAAGGAATGTCAAGGTATTACAAGTGCTTTGAAGAAATGTGCCTGACATCATGTTAAGGATCTTCTCTAACAATCACCTAGGCTTATTTTTTATTCACAGTCTACACATCTCCAAGAAATATGCACATTTGGGGGGAGGGGGGTCGCGTATATGGCCAAGTTCACATACTAAATGTTATTCAACAAAGTCCACATGCACGGGTGCTGCACTGCAAACCTTTTTAGTTCAATCGCAGCCTCTTTTCTAAAGGAGATGATAGGAGAGATTAGTGGTTATCTTTTGGCTTCTCCATATGTAAAACTACGACTACAAACTCGTGAATAACAAAACTGCAGAACTCCTTATGACAAAGCATGCCACATTGTTTTAACATATTAGCAACCTTTGTCACATGTACAACTATACGACATGTCCTTATGGATGTCATAGTGCAGATTAATACCCCTGTGACTATACAAATCTGTAACTGGAAATAATGTACACAGATTTTCAAGTAAAGTTGCATATTTTTCCTGCACTCAGTTCTCTGCAGAACTTCTGCCACCATCAGACTCCTGAGTGGTTAAACTCAAATGAAATGCAGGAGTGGGAATCCTAGAAATAAAGGCTACACATGCTGCTGACAGCACTTTTGGTAAAAACTGGAAACAATACTGATTTCATGAACATTAAATAAGCTATTACAGGAATAGGGTCCATGTTTGCCTCAAAATTTAAAAACAAAACAAAATAAATTTAAAAATTAAAAGGGAAAAACACAAACTGGTACACTGCATTAATTTCTAAACAAGGCTGGCCTGGCACAAACAAACGATAACATTATCAACCATTTGTGCTCAAAAATTGAATAAAATAACTGGGCAACTCAAGCTCAATTCACTACGTAGAATTATGAAGAGCAATGCCCATCCACTTGGTAATCTACTCATGGTATACATACTTTGGCCGACAGCATTAAAAATCAAGTTTCACATAATAAAACAGAACTATAGTCAGCCTGATGAGTCTGGAACCTAACGCTATGAAACATCACTGAAGTACACAAAAAAATTTTACTGCAAATGTAATGTCTGCAAAGGCAAACAATCAGCACAAACTAAGGATAAAGCTTCTGTACCTAATATGAAACAATGGAATAAACTCACAGCAGTTTACCAAAGCAAATGCATCCTAAATGCAATTATTATTAAACACTGCTGCTTTTACATCTTTAGGAATTATGCCTCATACTCCACAAGAACTGTGTGTATATATAGCAGCCAACGTGGACTATTTTTTTTTTTTTAGTTTGATCCAACCCCTGCATTAATATATAAAAAAGGTTTACAAAATTTCCACATGGCAAATGCAAATATGGCAGATGTATAACCTCCAAAACATTATAATTTAGCAAGAATGACATTTTTATGTTAGCAAATGCTAATAAACTCTATGACATTAGAAGTTTTATTAACTGTAACAAACCAAATGGATATCTGGCTTCATAACGATGTGCATAGTTTCTAGGATGGCAAAATATTTCAGTTATAAAATAAGGAAGGATAAAATTGAGCATTTTTGGAAACTGCATCATTGCAATGCAGTATTTGTGTGAGCCATCATTAAACTTGCAGCTACAGTATTGGTTTTATGAAAAATTCACAAGAATGCGTACTGTGTCGCTTAAATTACACATGACAAAATAACCCACTAATTAGAAAGCCATAATTTGGTCAGCTACTGACTACTTTTAATAAAAGACTTTGAAGCAAAAATGGTATGCGTAACATGTAATTATTTTCTTTTCCTAAATATAGATCACATTTCTTTTAAATAATGCTATCAGTTCTCTGAAGTTTGGCACTGTAATCTTATACACACTGATTTTATTTCAAAAGGAGGCATTTCAAAATTCATATCTTCCAGATGAAGTAATAGTAAAATCATTTCATAATAAGGCATTCTGATGGTCACTCTTACACTTCATGACTGAGCTTGAGCAAACATCTAGGATCATCCTGTTATGAACATTTGGAACATGCGAAGGAACTGCTGACAAGTAAAACAATGGTACCTCCTAATGATGCCTTCAGTACTGCATGAGCTCCTCAAGCAAACTGACTCCTAACCCCTGGACAACAAAGGTAAGGGGAAGCAGAGAAAATGACAACTCTTTTATTAAATCCCAAAGAAGTTAAGGAAAATATTGTCACACACTACATGCTGCATCCACCACCAACCCTTTTAAAGTCAGCCCTGATCCATTAAGCTGCATTAAACTTATGTTTCTTCCCCATTTATATAACAATACTTAAGACAATGTACAGGGTGGAATTGCTTTGGAGGGGACACACTGTACACCCACTGAAACTTACTAAAACCCAGACAGCCTTTGCATATCTACTTCCTCTCCTTTTCTCAACAACATATTCAGTCATTGCTTTTTTCTCTCTCACTTTCCTTCTTTTTTACCACGGCAGACGTATCTCCTTGTTTTCCTCCAGTTTAAGAAATCACACACCTCAAACTCTAACCCAACTACTAATTCACAGTTCAGCAGTAGTAGGATTTAAACCCTGTCTACCATTGTCTCGCCTATACATTGCTTGGTAGTGTTGGGATTCAGACCCCAACCATCAGACTTTCCTTACAATGACCATTATAACATAGTTAACTGTGGACTAACGTGTTTTATTAATTAAAAATGCTGTAGTTTTAGTGACAAAGTATGACAAGCTGTGTGGCACAGGCTGGACAACACTCCAACTTCCCTAAATTCCCACTGTTTTCCACACACTTCAGCATCCTTCTCTATTTTGATAGATAAAACTCTAACTTCCATTACTTATATCCAAAGATCCTGAGTACTGGAACTGCTGTGTTGTCCAAAACCTCAAGTCACATTTACAGCTCATCATTTATAACAAAAATAAGTCTTCCAGGTTTCAAACATGTAGTCATAACACCCCTACCTAACTAAGGTCCTTCATTTTAGCAGTGCAGCAAACTTAATGAAAGCCTCTTGTTCTCTAGAAAAAAAAATACCAGAAATAAATTTTTATGAACTACTTCAATACATACAAAACTATGGCGTTCCATCCTCAAGACATAACTTCTACCCTAAATACAATACACATCTTCACATTTATATCCATAATTTACTCAAATATGAAAAACAGCCCATGCTGACGAGGAATGTAGTTTAAAAGAATGTAGAATCTGAATGAGCTATGTAATGTTTGACTGACAGTGACTGGGGAGATTATAAGTGATGTGTACTGTTTGCAACTAAAATTATGTCAATATGGTTTGTGTTCATTTATATAAATTTATAATTGCCTATGTCTTAAGTGAAAACTTAATAAAGATGTTTATTGTGTAATAAAAACAAATATGAAAGAGGGTAAACTAAATGGAGCAACTTCCCTAGCTCTATAAAGGGCAATCAAATTAGTTAACCAGAAATTATTATTAAGCAAGCTAAAAGACTATGGTTTCACTGCGGAAGTTACCACATGGTTTAGCAATTTCATAACAGATCATTTACTATTGCTATACAAAATTCTTACTCTGAAACCAGGACTGCACAAGTGGTATACCGCAAAGGTCCATTTTAGGCCCTTTGCTTTCATCTCTATAGTTTCCCTTTAGATTTGCCTAAATAAAACTTCAGTGTATGCAGACAACATTATAATTACTTCAAGTCAAAAATCATTCCAGGATCAAACACATCACAAAATGACTTTCATAATCTGGAACTAGATTTCTATTAGCAGACTATTAATACCAATAAAGCCACAGTTGTTATTTTTGGAAATGCAAAAAGGTCAACTACAAATCTAATCTCTTACATTACTGATTCTACAGGAGCTTTAATCACCTTTACAAGACAGCAAAGACACTAGGAGATTCTACTGAAAGATACTCTGCCTTTTCAGGCTATTGTCGAACAACTTACTTCTATGGTATAGCAGCAACACAGGACGCCCTACATTACTTAATATTTACTTATTACCAAAGCATGTCCTGCTAATGCCATCAATGTTCTAATTCCAAACATATGACACGCATTGCCTATCACAGACTCTCTAAGGGCAAAACATTAATTTGCCTCACAAGTGCCTCTAAACGCCATTGTCTTTGTGAAAAAAGTTGACTGGTTACCTATCACAGTATGGGCAACATTCTTGTTTATCACATTTCTTTCTCATGTATAACTCACAACCCACTACTACAGTGATTCTCTAAACGGCTGTTGCCACTTACAGGATTTATAGGGCAAGCAAGAAACAGAAACAGATTACCAGGTCTTTCTTACGTATTACGTGTGCACACATACATATGGACATATTTAGAAGTCAATGTCATTTCCTCTACTGAATGTCTTCAGAATGTGGGAGAAAACCAGAGTACCCACACAAACACAAGAAGGACATGCAAAGTCCACAAAGAAAGCACACTCAGCTGGAAGGCTTCCAGGATGGCTACACACTGATCAACAATTTAATTTCATCATTCTCAGTGTGAAATCAAATTGGAAAAATGGAGCCAATGAAACTGTCCTTTTGGGTAAAATTCAATTGGCTAGCATATACACTGCCTGGATGCCAGCAAAGAAGAAATGCAAAGAACCTGAAAGAAAATCAACCAGAAAAAGGTAAAGAGAAAACACTGCCTGGGAAGAATCCTGTAGCTGTTCAACAACAAGCAGTTCAAGCTTCCACTTTGATACAAGACATAATTTAGAGGAAAAAATAAATCAAATGCACTTAGAGGAAAAAATAAATCAAATGCACTCAGAGGTGATTAAAATAAATGGAACACTAATGGAGTAATGGAGTACATCAAATCAAATAACAAAATGGTGGAGAAAATACAAGAAGCTTTAACTAGCTATTCAGATGAACTGATAAAAAGTACAGTTGTGCACACTTACCATAAATGTAGATGTTCGAGTGTATTCACTGTTGCAGTCATTACATTTGGGTTATCTGCCTGCAGGTAGCCCTCAGCTGGCCTGAATATCAAAGTCTTGGATCCCTGTGTCGGATGCTGTCTCTTCTTCTATGACGTCAGGTTGTCAGGGGTATAAAACATGCAGCTGACGCCATTACATCAGTTTTTTGTGCCCCAGATGTCAGGTGTCCCCATAATGGGAAGCAATTACATGTTAGGTTACACCTCCAACAAAAAGCAAATACACCAGAAAGCATAAAAACATTAAACAAGAAGAAAAGCATAGCCAAGAGAAGTCAGAGGGCTAGAGGGAGGGTAACCAGGACTGCAACAGTGAATACACTCGAACATCTACATTTAAGGTAAGTGTACACAACTGTACTATGTTCTTCGTGTTTCACTGTTGTAGTCATTACATTTGGGTTGATTCCCAAAGCTAAGGAAGGGAGGAGGAAGTTAGAGAACATTAGGACCAGCTATTAAGGCCTGCAAGTCTGCAGTGGCAAAACCAGCTCTGGATTTAGAAAAAATAGGCATGTGGTAATGCTTGGTGAAGGTATGTACAGAGCTCCAGGTAGAAGCTTCTAGGATGTCCCTGGTAGGGACACCTCTGAGAAAGGCTGTAGAGGTAGATGCAGCCCTGGTGGAATGTGATCTTATCCCTGTGGGGTAGGTTTTCCATGGTGTTTATAGCAGAAATGAATGCAATGGGCTATCCACTTAGAAATGGTTTGCTTTGAAATGGGTCTTCCCCTCTGCCCCTGCAGCAAAGCCAACTAGCAGCTGTTCAGTTTTTCTGAGAGGCTTAGTCCTGTCCAAATAAAATCTAAGTTGTCTGTGCACGTCCAAAGAGTGCAGTATTCTTTCTCCTTTGTTCTGTGGATTAGGGAAAAAAGTAGGCAAATGAATGGACTGATTTAGGGCCACACTAGACAACACCTTGGGTATAAAAGAAGGATTGGTCTTGAGGGACACCCTGTCTGCATGGAAGATGATGAAGGGCTCCATTACCATGAGGGCCTGTAATGCATACACTCTTCTTGCTGAAGTGATGGCTAGAAGAAAGGCTGTTTTCTAAGAAAGGAATTCAACTCTGCAGTTGCAGCTGGTTCAAAAGGAGGTAGAGTGAGCTTTTCCAATACAAAGTTAAGGTACCAGGCTGGAGTAGGGGCTCTCCTGGGTGGTCTTAAATTTTTGGCCCCTCTGAGGAAATGCTTTAGCAGGGGATGAGAGAAGAGGGGTGGCTCTGTATTATAATGTGCTGAAATGGCAAAGGCATGGATTTTAATTGACGAGAAGGAAAGGCCCTTGTGGAGCACCTCTGTTAAATACTGAAGAATATGCAGTAAGCTGGGCACTGTTGTGCCCATCCCCTGAATCTGGCTCCAGGAACAGTATCTTTTCCACTTTTCAGCATAGGATTTTCTAGTACTAGGCCTCCTTGCCTCCAGAATGACATCTAGCACCTGCTTACTGAGGGATGCTATTGGAGAGTTCAAGGAATTAGCCAGGCTGCAAAGTTCAGGGTTTGGAGCTGAGGGTGCAGAATCTGGCCCTCCTGCTGGGACAGCAGGGAAGGGGTCTGAGGCAGGAGCCATAGTTTCAGCACTGACATACTGCGCAAGAGGGGGTACACCAGTGCTGGCGTGGCCAGTTAGATGCAATCAGTATTGTCCTTGGTTTGTCCTGTTTGATCTTTAGCAGAACTTTTGAAAGGAGAGGCAGAGGGGGGAAAGGCATAAACTGAGAGGCTTTCCCAGGTGAAGGACAGGGCATCCACTTTCCAAGCTTGACTGTAAGAAATCCTTGTGCAGAATTTGTCCAATTGGTAGTTCTGAAGGGAGGCAAACAGGTCCATCTCTGGATTCCCCCATTTGTTTCTCAAAAGGTTGAATATCCTTGGTTCCAGTTTCCACTCGTGTAAGCCCATGAGATTTCTGCTTAGGTTGTCTGCCAGTGAATTTAGCTTGCTTGGCAGCAATTGAGCTTGTACGTGCACTTGGTAGCTCAAGGCTGTGTTCCACAGAGCCATGGCTAGTCTGCAGAGAGGGTACGAGTGGGTTCCCTCCTGCTTGTTTATGTACCACATAACAGTGGTGTTGTCTGTCTTTACCAATAATTGTCCTGAAAGAATGTGGTCCTTGAAGGCTGTCAGGGAAGTCCGTACAGCTAACATTTCTTTTTGACTGATATGCAGGTGCATCTGACTTGGGTTTCATTTGCCCTGAATGCACTGCCCTGCCAACTGAGCCCCCCATGCATAGTCTGATGTGTCTGTTGTTAGGGTTTGGGCGGCAGAGGGTAGAGTGAATGGGAGCTCCTTGTTGTGGTAGCAGGCCTCTGCCCACCAAAGGAACTCTGTCTTTATACAAGGAATGACAGGAATCATTGATTCCAGGTCCTGAGAATGTTGACACCATAGGCTTTTTAGATACCATTGTAGTTTCCTCATACGCAGTCTTGCATATAGAATTAGTAGAATGCAAGAAGCCATGAACCCCATGGCTTGCAGGATTTTCCTTGCAGATAGCTTGTTCTTTGTGGCTAGTTTGAAGTAGGCTGCCAAATAAACTTGTTTCTCTGGCGTAAGGTAAGCCATCTGGGAAGTTGTGTTCAAGCTTGCTCCCAGGAATTCAATTTGTTGGTAGGGTACTAGATGAGATTTATTTTCATTTATGGTGTACCCCAGTGAGGTTAGAAGTGTCTTTACAAATGCCAGATGTTTTAGTAGCATGTTCTGGCTTTCTGCCTGAATTAGACAATCGTCCAGGTATGGGTATATTTTCATATTTCTTTGCTTGCAAAATGCAATGACTGGAGTTAGGCACTTTGTGAATACCCTGACCACAGTAGATAAGCCAAAGGGAAGTGCAGAGAACTGATAGTGCATGGAGCCTGCTCTGAAGCGTAGGTATTTCCTGCAAGATTCCCTTATTGGAATGGGCAGGTAAGCTTCCTTTAAGTCTAAGGTTGCCAACCAGGTATCTTTGCCTAGCATGGGAAGCAGCTGTTGAAGTGTTAGTATTTTGAATTTTGGGATTACCAAAAAGGTATTTAGAAAAAAGGGAGGTCCAGGATAGGACACCAATAGCTGTCTTTTCTGGGTACCAGGAAAAGTCTTGAGTAAAAACCTTGTCCCCTTTCTTCTGCTGGGACAGGCTGAATAGCCCTGACACTTACAAGAGAGAGAACCTGCTGTTGAGCCTCTGCCCACTTATTTGAGGGTAGGTCTGGACAACCGTTTGTGGTTGGTAAGGTGTGAAAGTGGAATCTGTATCCTTGGCCAACTATATTTAAAACCCATTTGTCCTGGGTAATGAGTTGCCAGTTTTTTGCATGCAGGGCAATCTTTCCCCCTAAGGGAGCAAGCAGTTGAGCAGGGCTTGGAAGGTTTAAGGTTAATGCATTGTGACATATTTCCATAGGGGGGTGTCTTACTACTGGAGCCCCCCCACTGCTTAGGCCTGTGAGTACTTTTGAGACTGTAGCCTAGGTGGTCTGCTGTTCCTGGGTTTGGACTGAGAAGGCCTGGAAGAGACAGGAAAGGACCAATTCTTAGAAGGCCATTGCCTACTAAATCTGGGAGGCTGTACTTGTAGGAAATCTTTTAACAGTTTGCATAGATTTAGCTTTTTCCTCCATCTTTTTAAGGACCTCGGCTTTGTTGCCAAACAGGCGGTCTTGGTTTAAGGGAGCATCCACTAATTTAGCTTTAACATGATCTGGCAAATTTTGCTCCTTAAGCCAAGCATGCCTTCTAAGTACAGACCCAGTGACAGCAGCCCTGCAAGATGCTTCTAAAGCATCAAAACCACATTGCAAAGTATGTTTACCAACTTGTTCAGCAGAATGTGTTAAATCCTGTAATTCTTTATTTTCAGCACAGTCAGGAATCAACATCATTTTCTGTTTTAGTAGTCCCATAATATGCGGCGGATACTTTAACATATGAAACTGGAGGTTTAAGGCCCTAATGGCCAAAGTAGCAGAAGTGTATATCTTTTCACCCAATCTGTCCAAGCCCTGGAATCTCTATCAGAAGGGGTAGGGATTCTGGCAGTAGTGGCCTTAATGCCTTTAGGTCCTTGGGAAATGGTCTTTGGGTCTGCAGTAGGATTCTTGAAAAGGAACTTGTGAGAGTCAGGTACTCTAATACCGGTCAGGTTTCCTGGGAGCTGGAGGTAAAGTGTCTGGGGCCAGGCTAGATTCCAAGAAGGCACCATCTACAATGTCCAGGACAGGAGGGACAGCTAAGGGCCTGTGTTGAGGGAGGAGTAAGAATTCCCTAAGCCTCTTTTTGGAGTCAGAGTAATCCTGGCTTTCCCAGCTGAAATGCTCCCTAAGAGTGTGCAAGGTTTCACCAAAGGAAAACTCTTCTAGAGGGGCAGCAGAGGGAATTGAATCCTCTGCATCAGAATCCTCATAGGTAGATAAGGACAAATCCTGGTAATCAGAAGAAACAGAAATTTCAGAATCCTGATCAGAAGAATCAGAAGGAAAATTCTAGGTCTCAGAGGGAGAAGGCTGGCTTCCCCTAATTAAAGTAATAAGGTCTTCAGACATTCTTATCATTTGTTTTTTAGGCATATGGCTCTGACCATGTGGTTTGGACATCAGTTTTCTAGGCGTGGATCGAGTTTTAGGCTTTGAAGAAGAAGCTGCCGTTGGTTTGAAATGCAAGTCTGTAGGCCTGAATACACCCTCAGAAGCCGGTGCCTGCACAGCAGCTCTGGACCCATCCAAGGTAGAGACATCCGCAGGTTCCATAGTCGAAGAAGCATCTCGCGGCATACCGGACTCCGAATGGGTCTCAGCAGAGGCCAGCGAATCTGAAGTAGCGGGTATCAGGGGCTGCAAAAGCACCTCACTGAGTACTGGTGAACTGGCGATTAACTTAACGGAAGCGTCATTGGCAGCTTTGGACCTATGCAGTCTGTCTCTGTCTTTATCTTTATGTTTTTTTGGAATGTGGGTAGTCGGAATGGCTTACTGAAGCCATTTCTGGATAGTTAAACAGAGTACCAAAATAATTTGCTGCAAAAATAAACTGATGAATAATTCGGGGGTTGAATAAGGCACAAAACCGACAGAGAGGGATGTTGTGGTCTGGGCCTAAGCAAGGAATGCAGCACGAATTAAAATCTTTATGAGGTATTTGTTTCCACGGGTAATACAATTGTTAACTTTTAATAATATCGGTTAAGAGCAAGAAAAAGGAAACACCAATGGGGTACTCAGCTTTTTTGAAGATTTCGGTTCAGAAACTCGAAAACGAAAATTTCAGGAGCTTCTGCTTCGGGCACCGCGTGGCAAGAAAGACTGATGTAATGGCGTCAGCTGCATGTTTTATACCCCTGACGACCTGACATCATGGAATAAGAGACAGCATCCAACGGAGGGATCTAAGACTGATATTCAGGCCGGCTGAGGGCTACCTGCAGGCAGATAACCCAAACATTATGACTGCAACAGTGATACATGAAGAACATCTGCAAGAATTAGAGGTTGAAATAAAGAAAAGGTTGTCTATTAAACTTTTCAAGAAAAGACGTTTCAAAAATCGTGGAGTTAGAAGACAGGGTGCTAAGAGAAAACCTGAGATTTTCTGTTCTACCAGAGAAACTGTAAGGAACAGACTATATTAATTCTAAGCAAGTACAAATAAGCAACTGGAATAGCATTCCGCAGCAAGGGTTGCTAACTGAAAGGGCAAAGTGTATGATCCAAACTCTTGCAATGAGAAAGGAGCAAAGACCTGTACTAGTAAGGATGCAATCATACCAGCAGAAACAGCTGATCCTAGCAAAACTGTGGCAGAAGTGAAAATAATTAAAAATTGGTGACAGCAGAGTGTTTGTAGAAAATGGTTATTTACTGTACACCAGGCAGAAAATAAGTAAATTTATCCCATCAATTAGGAATGTTAAGATCCAAACTGCTTTATCCACCTGTCTTCAGAAGATTTTTTTTCCTGGAGGATCAAAGACATTTCTGGATACAAAACAAGCTAAGCAGGAAATAAACTGTATCCAACTAAAGGTCAGACAGCAAACAGAAAGACTCTACTTCTCATTCTTCTTATAGTAAAGTTCATTGACGACTTTGCCAGTGAACCTTTTTTGATGTTTCAAAGGGAATGCCTGAGAGAGAGAAAAAGCATAGGAGTTGATGAGAAGAATCAAGAGTACATTGGACTTGGTACCACAATTTGGTTTTGGGAGCTAGACATGAACAGGAGAAAGACCAGCAACACTAAATTTGTGAATAAAAATCATCAATCATATTTTAAGCTATGGCTTTGCAAGATAAGGTGAATGAGAAATGACCAGATTTTGCTGACTTTGTTAAACTTGTGAGTGGCCTGTAAAGCGCACACACCACTTTTTGTCATTACAAAGAGGAAAAAAGTAACTGTAAGTAAAACAATATTTGTTCTTATCAGTATTTATATCATGAAATGTTTTATACAATGTTATATATAGTAAAGCAGTTCTGTGTAGTAAGGTACATTTAAATGGGGAGAGGAGAATCTTTTTAAGTGACTGTTGTATGCATTAAAGATAGTTTTGTTTGTTTGATATAAGTTAACGGGATGGGAATGCTGTGAAAATGTATTTATTTATTTGTTTGTTTGCTTTAGAGTTGTCATTAACTTAAAATCTCAAAGAATGTGACAGGTACAAAGAGAGATGAAAAGAAACATGTATAAAACAGCAGCCTGCCAAACATTAGCCTTTACATATAATACAAAAGTTGAAATACACATTCAAAAAACTGTCATGTATAACAGGTGGGAACAATAACTTTTTTATCATAATGTGTACAGCATCCATATTATCCTGGAATGCAAATGACCTTACAGGCATACATAAAAAGAAAGAGTATTGAACTGTATTAAGAAATCCAGAGTGCAAATAGCAATGATGCAGGAAACACATATGAAAAGAAATGAGCATGTTAATTTGACAAAGAAAGGATTTCAGAATGGATATTCAGTAGAATATCAGGCAAAAGGAAAAGATGATTAATTGCACTAATTGATTTAGGGGCTCTGATAGTGATAGAAGAGGAGGAAAAGGACAAAAATGATAGATTTGTTAAAGCAAGGGGCTACTGGCAAGAGACGATGATTACACTGGCATGCATTTATATTACACCAAAAATGCTGCTATGGAGCTAAAGAAAAATTTGGAAGAAATAATCAGCTCTCAGAAGGGAATTTTATTTATAGGTGGAGACTGGAATTTGATCTGCAATAGTGAGAGTATGTATCAGGGAGACCAAGCATGGAAAATAAGATAAAAGAAGTTAGATTTCTGAAGAAATCTATGAAAATATTTGGTATGGAAGATGTGAATTCAGCAGTAGGAACTCTGTTAGCATTTAGATATTAGTCAAGGTACAATAACATAGCTAGATCAGACAGAAATTATATTTTACAGGAACATGCGCATTTAACTGAAAACTTTTAACACATATCCTGTAAATATCATGCACCAATAACAATTAAAATAAAAAATGCAGGGTAATGAAGTAAAAAAATCAGGCAACGGTGCTTTAGCACCTACCTGTAAAAATGACAGAAATTTAAGGAATGGGTATTGGAAGTTATTCAGCAGTTATTAGGGAAGATAGAAATATCTTCAGAAGTTATAGCTAGTGAGTGGGATGAAATAAAAATGGAGTATAAAACAGGACAGAAATAAAACAGAAAGAGATATAGTTAAGAAGTAACATGCATTACTTGGAGGGATTTAAGGTAATATTGCAGAATAAAGGGAATCTTGCATAACAAGAATAGGTGTAAATGCAGAGTGCTAGAGAAAATAAGGGAGTATCTATATAACATCCCTGAGTTTAGAAAGACTGCTGTTAAGCAACTATTCTTCATAATAACACCAGAGCACAAAAATGTTTAGCACAATGACTAAGGCGGCAACAGAAATAGAGAAGGTTCTTGTCAAACTTAGGGAGCCTACAACAACAAAAATAAACTGCTGAAGAGGTACTGCAGATATTCCAGAATTTTTAAATAAAATTGGATAAAGCAGAGAAATATGGAAATTAAGAAAGAGCACAAACAAATATTTATGGTAACATGTCAAGGTCAGAGAAAGATGAGGCTCATTAACCAACTGTTAAAATAGGAGCAGAGGAGATAAAAACAGTGTTGTATAATCAATGTTTAGGAAAGTCTTCTGGAATAGATGGTATTACTCTGGGAGTCTGGAAGTTAGGTGGAAGAAAGTGATAAAGATATGGACAATTTTGTTTAACAATATTTTAAATGGTGGGGAAGCACCAACATCTTGGAAGAAAGCTGTGGTGGTTGTATTACCTAAAGAAGGTAAAGACCTATTACACACAGCTTTATATACACCCATTTCAATTTTAAACCATGATTATAAAGTGTTGATAATCTATACTAATTCAAAGAATGGCAAAGGTGCTGCCAAAATAGATAAGGATCAATGAGGTCTTGTGAAGGGGAGGAAAATATTTGACACCATTAACAGAACAATGATGATGCATAGGAAAGCAGAAAGTAAGAAAACACTGCTACTGTTGGTGGATCTTGATGCAGGGATTTTATGAGAAAACACTTGCATTCCCTGATACAATAATAAGGTTAATTAGGTGGCTATATGAAGGATTGGAGGCAGGAATTAATTTTGGCAGGTTCCTTCCTGATCAGGTGTGTTTGTACACAGGAATGAGGCAGGGATGTCTTCTTTCCCCTTTATTATTTGCTTTACATTTAGCACCATTGAAAAATCAACTTGAGGGGCTCAGAGATGCAAGGACATAATTGCTATGGTTGACTTTATTTACACACGATATTTTGTACCTAATAAATCCAGAAAAGGACAGCTCAGTCTTGTTGAACATTTTGAGGCAATTTCAAGTCTTTTTGGGAATATAAAATTAATGAAAGATAAAACAAAAGTTTTAACTGTAAATTATGTACCCACACATGAATTGGTTCAGCAACATCCATATATATGGGAACAGATAAGATGAAATGGTTAAGAGTATGGATTAAAAAAGCTTCTGTTATGGGAGCCAAGGATATGTGAGACGAGACTAAACAAAAGATAATACAAAAACTGAGAAACTGGAAGTTGTTGTTTATGGATATGGATAGCAAGATACAAGCAGTGAAAATGTTTTTAGCCCTTTTAGTTTTATATATGAGTCAGGCATATTTTTATCAACCAGACAACCAGAGGAGAAGTTGTAGATAATAATTAATACAGAGTTGAAGGAATTTATCTAGGAGGGGAAGATGGCAAGAGTTAAGTAGGACAACTTGAGCCTTCCAACAGAACAAGGTGGTTTAGGATTAACTGATTTAATGGGATATTTAACAGCTACACAACTAAAGCTCACAAACATAACACAAGCATAAGTACAATTCAAAATGAAAAGGGATGATGATGAAGCGGGGGGGGGGGGAATCTAGATCCTTAAGAAGAATAATAACCATGCAGAATATTATATTCGTACAGTACAGAAAGTATGAGGAGACTGGAGAAAGGAGATTTTGCTAATAGGGATGACTGCAAGTAAGGGTTTCAGAAAAGCATGATGGAGCTGGAATTTCAGGAGAAAACTAACATAGGAACTAAAATATAGGGATCAAATAACTAGAGCAGAAAAGGTAACAGAGTGAGATGAAGCCAAGAAGATATTTGGACTGCAGGCCAGAGACTGCCTTCCATACAGAGGATTCATATTAAAATATATGCAGAGAGAAAGGGATAGGGGCCTCAAGTGAACGTTTTTGTTGAATCTAGAACAGAAGCTGCTGTGACAAAAGAGGTAATTAGTAGGGAATATAAAATACTGCATGATAACCTGGAACCACAGCTAACTCTGGAATGTTCAGGAACTACTTTAAGGCTCGCTTCCTACTGAGTGATAGTGTGGCAAAATTTCAAGCCCCCATAAACCCTGAGAACACTGCTGTCTATGTGGAACTGTTCAAAGAAACCCTATAGAAGTATGTTAACAACTGCATACAGGCACCTGTACCCACCAGGAAGTACAGAAGTAACTCAAAAAAACAAGCCACCCTGGTGGAATCAACATCAACAGGATGTATAACAAAAGGAAGAAAAGGATGTCAAAAATAGGAGCTGCAGCACCCAGCAGCATAAAAGCACTCTCAAACTAAACAAACAAATCAGAGGACAAATAACGTCTATCAAAGCCAGATTTGAGGTAAGCTCCCAGGCCAAGGAAAACTATAAGACATTCTTTAGCTACGTCTGCAACCTCAAAGGCAATACACAATTATTTGTCAAGCTCATTGTTAATGGAGCCACCCATACTGAGCAAGAAGATATACCAAACGGACTGGCTGAAAATTCAGCTCTAACTTTACCCGTGTCTCCCACTCAACTTCCCCACAAGAAATATCATCAAATATAACTTCCCCCTACTATCACTAAGGAACAGATCCTTAATGGTCTCTCTAAGGCCAAGAACACTGCGTCAACGAGACCAGAAAATATCCCAGGGTGTCTTTCTAAACAGTATGAAACATGGCATGTCAGGCCCTCTGGAATTGCTATTTAACTGAAGCCTCCAAACAAGCTTCATGTCTCATAAATGGAGAATAGCAACAGTCACCCTCTGCACAGAGGTGGGCCATCTACAGACCCTGGATAATACAGACACACAAGTCTCAACTAGTCTCAAATGCAATGCCAGGGAAAAAATCATTATGGAAATGATCAGTAATGGCATAGGAGGCCTCCTGACACTGGATCCAGCCCAATTTGGTTTCATCAAGGGTAGGTCACACCAACTCAGTCTGGTGGACTTCTTTGAGAAGGTCATGAAAGCAATGAATGAGATGTTCACAGTGTCTACCTTCACCTGGCCAAGGTATTCGACACAATATCCCACTCCAGCATTACTGACAAACTTAACAGGTTGGGTATAAACTCTTATGTTGCCGAATGGATAGCCAGCTGGCTCACAGACAGACCCAGGAAGATAGAATTGAGGAGTTCACCTCTACAAGGTGGCCAGTCACAAGCAGAGTCCCACAGGGATCGGTCCTTTTTGGCATCTACTTCTCTGAAGTCAAGGTCAATCTCAATGGCCTCTGGTTGACCAAATTTGCAATGACTGCAAATTACGAGCAGTCACAGACTCTCCCACCGACACAAATGTTCTCCAAGAAGGTCTGACACAGACAAACAACTTGTGTCAGAGCCGTGGACTAATCTAAATACCTAGAAATGCATAATAGTATCCTTCAGGAAGTCATCCACTTCTGGTAACAATTATATTGACAAACCACCTCTAAGAGTTCACAAAATAGTCAGGGACTTGGGTACACAGATAGTAATCTAGCCTTTGACCATCACATGTCTAAAGTAGTGAGGAAATCATTCTATACTGGGCAACTTTTAAACAAAAGTATGACTTCTAGGTTCAAGGAGGTCATTGCTCCACTATATTCTGCATTCATCACCAGGTACATCCAGCAACTGGAAGGTCTACAGAGTTTCCTCACTAAAAGAATACAGGGCATAAGCAACATATCCTGTGCATATTACCTTCAGGCCGGCCCATTGCTATATTCTGTCTCCTACAAGCTGTTGAGAGGAGATCTATGCCTGGCTTATAAAGCATCATCAGTCCCCACCCCGATGGACCTCCTGCATATCCGCAAAACAAACAGCATAATAATTACCCATTCTAAAGACTTATCCTTGCCTGTGATATAAATAGGACCTGCTTGAGAGACACGTATGAATCCCAGAGACTACCACTTCTGTGGAACAGGCTTCCCATCCATGTGAAGCTGAGTTCCTCCCTAAACCAAGTCAAGTGTAACTTGGACAAACTGGATGGAGAACAGCAAATTCATCCCTGGTTTGGCATTTATGTCTGTAATGGACATAGGCAACTTCTAAATGATTCATCTCTCAGGCCCCTGCTTATAAATGTTTCATTTTCCAAGCTTCTGCTTACACTTATCAAGGATACCACAGCTTGTCAGACATTTGGGATGTATGGTTAGACTAAATAAAGTCCTTGTGGTCATTAGCCTAGTACACACCTATGAATCTACAATTCCGCAATTATAAGAACTGATCAGTTGAGGTTAGAAAAGATTTGGGAAGAGAGACTGGAAAAGCAATTTACAAAGGAACAATTGGAGGATGTGTGCATGCCTCCTAAGTATGCAACAAAATCCAGAGGGTTTAAGATCTTTGGAAGTGCTTGCATAGGTATTTCTATACCCCAGGCAGAGTTCAAAGGTTTTTCCTCAGGCAGATAGCATATGTTGGAAGTATGATGGGAAAGATAGGTAAATGGTAACATATGTTTTCGGAGTGTGATGAGTTAACAGATTTTAAAAATTCATCACCAAGTTCTCTGTCAGAAATACTGGGTGAGCAAATGGCTGTAATTAAGGAAAGAATTCTTTCAAGCTGGAACACAGGATTGGAATTGCCTAGACATAGTAAGGCCTTATTAAGTTTAATTTTGTTGGCTGCCAAAAAAAGTACTACAAATGGAAATCATAGTCTAAACAAAATGTATTCAAAATACTGAATATTATAAAACAGATAAAAAGAACTGGAAGAGGGATCGTTGAAAAATGGAAGGAGCAAATTACACATAAATGGAAATTGTGGGAACAATAGATGCAGAAAAATGCTCAGGAAGAGGGAGGTTTAAGGGAAGACAGCAATTTATGTAATGTTATATTTTCTTGTAAGTATCATCAGTATGTGTGATGTATAATGTATATAAATGAAAAAATGTCAATATAGTTTTTCTTTTCTGTTAATGTAGGTTTATCTATATCTCAAGTCATAATTTAATAAGTGCGTTTAAAAAAAATAAAAAAAACTCGGGACCAATTCAGAGAAGAATCTCATGCTGTAAGGCAACTATGCTACCGACTCCATGACTGTGCTGCCCAACACATCTACAAATCGCTTAAAGACATATACTGCCCCAGTTCTGGCAAACATTCTTTATGTGCATGAATCTTTATAAACGATTCACAGCAAGTCCAGCATTGAAATAAACCGACTTCAGTATTAATCAGCTCTTTGTGAAAAATCCTACAACAAAAGTACAGTTGTGTACCTACCATAAATGTCGATGTTCGAGTGTACTCACTGTTGCAGTCATTACACTAGGGTTATCCTGCTGGCAGGCTACCCGCAGTCGGCTTGAATTCCAAAGTCCTGGTCCGGCGTCGGTTGCTGTCGCCTCTTCCCTAACATCTGTGCGCCAGGGGTATAAAAGATGCAGCCAACGCCATTTTCTTCAGTTTTTCTTGCCCCAGATGTCAGGTGCCCCCAAAAGGGTAGGCTAAAAATTCTGCTCATAAAAAAGCATGCACTAAAATCAACATTACCTTCATCTACAAGCAAATACACCACATAGGTTGTATAGAATAGAGAAGTACAGATAAGTCCCCGTAATGAAAGGGGGATGGTGGGAGGGTAACCTGGACTGCAACAGTGAATACACTCGAACATCTACATTTATGGTAGGTACACAACTGTACTATGTTCATCGTGTTTCACTGTTGCAGTCATTACACTTGGGTTGAATCCCAAAGCTGAGATTGGGTGACTGGGCCTAATTGGAATTAGGAGTGGCTATGAGGCCCTGCAGAACTGCAGTGGCAAAGCCTGCTCTGGATTTAGAGTAAACGGTAAGTGGTAGTGCTTTGTACAAGTGTGCACTGAAGTCCAAGTTGCAGCCTCCAAAATGTCCTTGGTTGGTACTCCTCTGAGGAAGGCTGCTGAAGTGGCTACTGCTCTGGTTGAATGTGGCCTAATGCCCTTAGGCACTGGTTTGCCATGTTGTGAATAGCAGAAACGAATGCAGTGGCCTATCCATTTAGAAATAGTCTGCTTTGAAATAGCTTTTCCCTACGATCCTGCAGCATATGCCACTAAGAGTTGTTCAGTCTTTCTGAAAGCTTTAGTTTTGTCCAGGTAGAAGCATAGCTGTCTGTGTATGTCCAAAGAATGCAGTAGTCTCTCCTCCTTATTCTGTGGGTTTGGATAAAAGGTACGCAAATGAATGGTTTTGTTAAGAGCCACACTGGACACTACCTTAGGCATAAATGTTGGGTTTGTCCTTAGAGAAACCCTGTCTGAATGGAAAATAATAAAAGGTTCCACAGCCATTAGTGCCTGTAACTCTGAGACTCTTCTTGCTGAAGTTATTGCTAGGAGCAGAGCTGTTTTCCATAAGTATTTTATCTCAGCTGTATTGGCTGGCTCACAGCATCTCAGTTAGGTATTGTAAAATCTGAGGGATATTTGGTACAAACATGTCCTCATTCCTTGTGCCTGGTTCCAAGCAGAGAATCTCTTCCATTTTTCTGCATAAGATTTTCTGGTGCTGGGTCTCCTGGCCTCCAAAATAACATCCATAACTGCTTTAGAGAGAGGTGTGTTCTGATTGATTATATTATCCGCCATGCAGCCTGATTTAGGGTTCTGAGTTGGCTGTGCAGGATCTGATTGTTTTGTTGGGTCAGCAAATGAGGGATTTGAGGTAATGTCCAGGCTGGGCCTTGAGACAAGCTCTTTAGGATTGGGTACCAGTGCTGGCGTGGCCAGTCTGGGGCAATCAGTATAATTTTTGGCTTCTCTTGTCTGACCTTTAGGAGTACCTTGGAAAGGAGAGGCAGAGGAGGAAAGGCATATACTGTAAGGGTTTTCCAGCTGAATGATAGGGCATCCATTTTCCACGCTTGTTTGTGATAAATCCTTGTGCAGAATCTCTGTAGTTGGCAATTGTGAGGGGAGGCAAATAGGTCTATATGTCTGGGCATCCCCATTTCCTTGTTATTATGCTGAAGATTTGTGGATCTAGTTTCCACTCATGAGGATCCATGAGGTTTCTGCTTACTTCGTCTGCCAGAGTTTTTGTCTTTCCTGGCAGGAATGGTGCTTGCAGGTGTACTTGGTAAGTCAATGCTGTGTTCCACAAAGTCATGGCTTGTCTGCAGAGGGGGTAGGAATGTGTGCCTCCTTGCTTGTTTATGTACCACATAACTGTAGTATTGTCCGTCTTTATCAGCAGTTGGCCTGGATGAAGTAGATCCTTGAAGGCTGTCAGGGCATTCTGTACAGCTAGCATCTCTTTTTGATTGATATGAAGATGCATTTGGCTTGCGGGCCATGTGCCCTGAATACATTTTCCTGCCATGTGGGCCTCCCAGGTATAATCTGATGCATCTGTTGTAAGTGTCTGCCCGGCTGTGGGTAAAGTGAAAGGCTGTCCCTTGTGGTGACAGGCCTGTGCTCACCATCGAAACTCCTGTTGCAGGCAGGGAATGAGGGTAATTAATGTTTCCAGCCTGTGGCAATGTTGAGTCCAAACACTTTCTAGATGCCAGTGTAGTTTCCTCATATGCAGACTTGCATATGGAATTAGCAGAATGCAGGATGCCATGAAGCCCAAAGCCTGCAGAATTTTTCTTGCAGATAACTGGGTCTTTGTTGCCATCATTTCGAAGTAAGAAGTCAGTTGCCTTTGTTTGTCTGGCATGAGATAAGCCATCTGGGCAGTTGTATTTAAGCTTGCACCCAGGAATATTATCTCTTGAGAGGGTACCAGTTTTGATTTCTTTTCGTTTACTGTGTACCCTAGGCAAATTAGTAATCTTTTTACAAACGCCAGATGCTTCAGTAGAATGTCCTTGTTCTCTGCTTTAATAAGGCAGCCGTCCAAGTAAGGATATATTTGTAGTCCTCTTTGTCTGCAAAATGCAATCAGCCAGGCATTTTGTGAAGACTCTGGGCGCAGTAGATAAGCCAAATGGCAGTGCAGAGAATTGGTAGTGCATTGAGCCAGCTATAAATCTGCGGTATCTTCTGCAAGTTTGTCTGATTGGGACATGCAGGTATGCCTCTTTGAGGTCCAAAGTTACAAGTGAAGTTTTCTTGCCCAGCATGGGCAGAAGCTGCTGCAGAGTCAACATTTTGAAACGTCCAGAAAAGTGTTTAGAATAGACAGGTCCAGTATTGGTCTCCAGGCTTTGTCCTTTCTGGGTACCAAGAAAAGTCTTGAGTAAAATCCTTGTCCCTGCTCTTGCTGTGGTACTCGCTGAATAGCCCTCATGTCCATGAGGGATGAAACTTGCTTTTGTGCCTCTGCCCATTGATTGTGTGGCAGGTCTGGCATACCTTTTGCCTTTGGAAGGGTGTGAAAGTGGAACCTGTAGCCTTGAGATACTATATTCAAGACCCATTTGTCCTGGGTGATCATGTGCTAATTTTGTGAAAAAAGTGCTAGTTTTCCCCCTAAGGGTGCTGCCAAAAGATAAGTGCTTGGCATTGGCAGAGGGAAGTCATTGGGACTGTTTCCTATAAGGCTGTGATTTGTCTTCTCCGCTTTTGGAGGTAGAAGCACCCCATTGTTTAGGCCTGTTTGAGCCTTGGGGCTGAGATCTGCCTCTAGGGCATCTGTATCTGCCTCTTTGTGGTCTGTCTGACACTGGAAAGGACCAATTCTTAGAAGGCTAGTTCCTGCTAAATCTGGGTGGCTGTACCTGTAGGAAATCCTTAACTGTCTGCATAGATTTCGCTTTATCCTCCATTTTCTTCAACACCTCTTCTGCCTTAACACCAAACAAAGTATCATGCTGTAATGGAGCATCCAATAATTTTGCTTTAACATGATCAGGCAGATTCTGTTCCTTTAACCAAGCATGCCTTCTAATAACAGAACCTGTAACAGCGGCCCTGCAAGAGGCCTCCAGTGAATCAAAACCACATTGCAAAGTATGCTTTCCCACTTGGTCAACTGCATGCAATAAATCCTGCATTTCCTTGTTATCAGAACATTCCGAATTAGTCAACATTTTCTGTTTTAGCAGTGACATTAAGTATTGCTGATATTTAAGCATATGAAACTGACAATTTAAAGCCCTTACAGCCAAGGTAGCAGAAGTGTAAACTTTTCCCCCCCCATCTGTCCAGTGCCCTAGAATCCCTATCAGAGGGGACAGGGTTTTTTGCAGTGGAAGCTTTGACCCCTTTGGGACCCTGAGAAATAGTTTCTGGGTCAGCAGCAGGGTTTTTATATAGAAATTTATGACAGTCTGGAACTCTGTAGTAACTGTCTGGCTTAACAGGAGCAGGAGGTAAAGAGTCAGGCGACAGGCCAGACTCTGAAAATACATCATCTACAATGTCTAGAACAGGTGGAATAGCAAGAGGTCTGTGCTGAGGTAGTAAAAGAAAGTCTCTGAGCCTTTTCTTAGATTCTGAGTAATCTTGGCTCTCCCAGTGAAAATGCTCCCTCATGGTATGCAGGGTTTCCCCAAAAGAATAATCCTCAGGAGGAGAGGCTGAAGGGATAGATTCTTCAGCATCAGAATCCTCATAGGGAGGAAGAGAGTATCCCTGATCAGAAGATGAGTCAGAGGAAATGGAAACCTGATCGGAAGAATCATATTCTGTGTCTTGCCTAGGCCTCTTATCAGGAGGGGGATGGGAACCCTGATCAAAGTAATTAGGTCTTCGGCCATTTTAAGCTTCTGTTTCTTAGGCATGGTCTGTCCAGGAGAATGCTGTACTTGTTTCTTTGTCTTTAGATCTGTTTTAGTCTTTGAAGCTGATATTGGCTTGACATATAACTGTGTAGGTCTGAAAACACCCTCAGAAGCCGATGCCTGCTCAGCGGCTCCGGACCCATCTGAGGGAATAGTTTCCGAGTGTCCAATACCTTGAGTATCCAGAGCCCTAGTCAGCTCCACGTGGGAGTCGGAAGCAGCCTGTGGCTCTGAGGTAGCGGGCGTCAGGGGCTGCGAAAGCACCTCACTGAGAACCGGCGAACTGGCGACTGGCCTAGCGGAGGCCTCGTCGTCGGTTTTGGACCTCTGATGCCTGTCCTTTTCCTTTTCCTTGCGCTTTTTATAAACTCCGGTCGTCGGCTGTTCTGACAGCATTATATAATTAAATCTTCGGCCAAAGTAATGAAAGGCAAAATCATACCGACCCTTAATAGTACGTTGGTTAAATCTAGCACAAAACCGACAGCTAGCAATGTCTTGGTCAGGGCCTAGGCAAGGAATACAGTAAAGTTTCCCTAACATGGTACTTAGATTTAATGAAGACTTTGGATCTGAAATTCGATTTTGAAAATCTCAGGAGTCGGCCGACCGGCACTTGCAAACTGCTTTTGCTTCGGGCACCGCACGGCAAGAAAGATGGAAGAAAATGGCGTCGGCTGCATCTTTTATACCCCTGGCGCACTGACGTCAGGGAAGAGGCAACAGCAACTGACGCCGGACCAGGACTTTGGAATTCAGGCCAACTGCGGGTAGCCTGCCAGCAGGATAACCCCAGTGTAATGACTGCAACAGTGAAACACGATGAACATCTAGCCCTTGTCTCCTGGAACTCCCTCCCACAACAATTGGCGCATTAGCCAAGGTTAAGCTATGCAAAGAAAAAAAGCCAAAAACCCATCTTGTAAAAGAAAATAAATGTGTTTGCTTTAGAGACATGGATAACATAGACTTTTTATTCCACAAATTACACTACCTACATTTATTTTGAACTATTTCTCTGTCTAGAATGTATTAATGATGTTCTTAAGCACACTCTGTCTCTCACTGTGATACTACATATATGGTGTTCTTAATAAGAATAACTTTGCATTTTTTTCTAATTATTGTTTTTATATTACTTCAGATTATTACTTATCCTTCTGTTAAGGACAATACTGTAAGTGATTATACCATCTAGTTCTTTTCCTATTTATTATTTTTGTGTTACTTCTTTTTATGTTTTGATTGATTGTACCACCAATGTCTTTTCCTAGTTGTTATTATTATTGTAGTTTTCTTATGTTCCTCTTTCTCTACTGAACTTTGTAATAACATTTTTGGCATGTTTTGCTTCTGTATTTACTAGCAATGCAACAGCCATATGGTCCAGGTAGTAGCTGAAAGAGAGTCCTGTACTAGCCTACCTACCTGGTCAACAAACAAACAAGTGTTCTTCGTTAGATGCATTTTTTCTTAGCTATTTCAGCAACAAGTTCTCATTCACTACTTCATTTCCTGAAGACCCTTCTTAGTTCATGTGTCACTCCTCTTTTATCCATTTGCTGTAGAATTACCCCATCCTTCCATAAACTGTTATCTGGCTTTCAATGTTACCCAAGTATCTGACACCTTTCTTCTACAGGTATTTACAGTGTTGCTGCATGATTAACTTTACTCTTTTGCTGTTCTTTTAATAATCCGCCCATACACAGTTAGTTATACCAATGAGTCACTACTGCAATGCTATTTTTTTTTCTATTAGAAGTTCATCAGTTTTATCACTGCTAGTCATGTTTCTATTTACTTTTATGAGATTATCATTCTGTACCATTACCATGTGGTCAGGAATAGAAACATATGGGGGCCCACTAAACTGCTTCGCATTATCAAGTTTAAAATTAAAAAATAAGGTAAATTACATTTTACAGCTTTATAAACAACACATACATCTGACATGGGATTCGTAAGCATAAACATTCATAAGCATCAAGCAGATCTATAAAAATAAATTTCACCCAGGTCTCTCATTCAGCTGTAAAACAGAAAGAATCTCTTCCTTAGAAATGCACAAAAGCACAATCCCACTGATGTCATCCCAAATCCACAAAAGTCCATTAAGTTAAAAATACACCTGCCCACGAATGCATTCTGCCTCAGTTTGCCCACAATCTAGCACCAAGACAGAATTTTAGTGCTGTAAAGATTCAAATACAGCAACAAATATGCACACACTGTAAAAAAGTGACACCTTTCAGAATTACTTCCTTGGTGAGATAATTAAATATCCACTCTTGCCAAGTCCCTTGTGATATGAGTAAATATCCTTCTCCCTTGCCAAGTCTTCTGTGACATCAGCTTCAGTAAACTAAGAGATATCACTCCTAGATAATACTGTTTTATAGTCCTTGAATGTTCTCACAAACAATATATTGCCTGAGTTTACAAAACAGTGCCTGAACATGATGACACCTCAGGTGGCTTGCTACAGCACTACTCATCAGCACCTGTGCAAATTCACAGTGAACTTTAGCTATAAATGTCACAATATTTTATTGCATCAAATGGAAAATGGAGGAGGGATAAAAACAGAGCAAAGCTAAACAGAAAGTGTTGCACAGGGATTTAAACAGCATTTTAGAACTTTTATACAGCTTTTTTACTAGCAAAATCAAGCAGCAGGGCTGAAACTTCAAGTGAGCACTTGTCATTATAGTTACTCACAAATAACGTAACTATTGCAGTTTCTTTGTTACTATATTTTATTAGCAACCTTGCAGTTTTCCAATTTCTAATCTCACCTGAAATGCAAACTGTCATTTGGAATTCTGAACAATTACAGCTCCAAGATATACCGCCAGTAAAACATTTTTTCAAATTTGCTGTGGAATGCAAGAGAAGTTTTAGCCCTGTTTGCCAGGGAACCAATTCATTTAATTTTGATCACTGTCACAACCGAGGCATGATTTCATAAATAAATTCATTAACTACAGTTTACTCTCTTTAAGCAGACATTCACATTTATTATATGAACATTCTGTTCTAAACTTAGACACTCGGACAGCTATTCTCATACTGCATCTTCTTTATATGGCATATCTAGCAGCTTCACTTAAACTGGAATTAACTGTACGGCCATTGTTACTGCACATCAAGCAACTCGGTGAACAGTTACAACATCAAAATACTGACATTGTACTTTTTACAGAGCCATAGAATCTGAGTGGTCTACCACCATTTCTAAATTACACTAATTCTAAATTAATGATAATCTTTTAGGAGACAACTAGTTCACACAGGGACATGCAGAGCATTTACCCAAAGATGTGAAACTGTAAATATAATCTTACTCATTTGAATCTAATGTCCAAGAAATATATGCCTACATTTTAACACAGCAAACACACTTCCTTTACACTGCAAATGCAATTAAACCAAGTCTTGTTTCTTTCAGCTTCTCAATGCCTATATAGTTCATGGAAAGCTTCCTTCATCTTTATAATAAGAAAAAGAAAAAGTCAAGCTTCTCTGAGGTACTGGCCGGCTTTAAAGTTTCAAAACCTTACCAGAAATTAATGTAAGCAATTAAAAATTAACTTTCACTGTTATTCTAGTATGCTCTACACGTTTCATGCATATGCTATAACCACTGATGTGCCTGAAATTTAACATTCTTGATTCCAGATGTTATTTTGTGTTTAATTTACAGCTCTTTCATTTTCACTAAGATGACAACTACCCTTAATGAGGAAAGAAACAGGGACATTTACTTGATTTGGCAGTTTGCTGGCATTCAGTTTCACGTAACTTTTTACTTCCTATTTTCCTTTGACACATACTAGCTGGGATTCACAGACAGGTAACGAACTGCACAATGCAGAACATAGGCAGCAGCAACAGACAGGGTATATAGGTACTTCTGTAACACTACGTATAATCCAGGTACACAATGGGCAAATTAGTGTGGTATGCAGCACATATTAAAGAGTGTACAATGAAATGGAAATAAGGAACTGGGCTGCATAGTGTATACTAATAATGACACTCAAGATGGCAGTGGGATTCAGAAACATATAAAACAGGCTTACTTTGCCATAGTGCTCGCCTCACAGTAAGACGCTGTCCGGTTCGATTCTCAGCTAGAGCGTCTTCTGCGTGGAGACATGCGTGAATGGGCGTACCTTCGTTGAAGGTTGTGCGTCAGGCCTGGCAAGCCGGCACGTAAAAATCAACTGCCAATCATTAGTGGACTGGAGTTCCACTGTGGCGACCCCTAACTGGGAAAAGCCGAAAGACACAAACAAACAAACTTTGCCATAGTGCACTTACTTTTAACACAGAGAATCGTGACTTGCATTAAAGAGATGCTAGAATTAGCAGCAACTTGACTGTGTGCATTATTAGCTACTGTTGGAGTCCGTACCAGCAGTGCTGCATGTCTCAACCATTTGTGCCAATGGAGGAGGTAAAGACAGTGCCTGACAAAAACCAGCAGCTCACAGACCAGCTTCCTTGTGGACAGGCAGTCTGCACGGGACCTAGCTGAACTATGTTCCCACATGAATAATCGAGGGGGATGCCTGATATGCCCAGTCCTGCAGATACTAATGTCAGCTTTAACTATTATAGCTGCAAAGAACTTTCAGTGGCCTACTGGGGACATGTTAGGGGTAGAGCAGGCATTCATCAACATTATTCTATAGCAAATCTAGTTCCCTGGGACTGCACAGGAGAGAACCTGCACCAAGTGGGCATTTTATGACAGTTTTTTTTCTTGAGGTCCTGAGAACTATAGATTTCACACACATTGCCATCAAGTCCTCATCTGGTCCTAAGGGACTGTGAAGCCATAAAATGGAAGGGATTTGACATCCCTAAACTTCCAGGTGGTCTGCAATGTCCAGAGTATTAAATATAGTATATCCATGCACTATGTAGATAGTTCCATTATTCACACATCTGACCCATGTCCAACAAATAAGAAATGTTCCTGGAAGAGAATTTCCCACAGTTTCGTCTGGCTGGTGGACACACACACAGACACACACAGACACACACCAAACAAGTCTACACATACAGATACTACATTTAAGCAGGGAGCCAGCTACATACAATATGTTGTTTGATGTGTGTTGTAAGTGATGCTAGATATGATCTACAGCCATGCTCAATATCCCTATACCCATCTCCCAGATCATGCAAGAAGTGCCCTATAATAAAGCTGATGTTGAAACATTAAATAAAGAGTCAGTGATTGTTGCTTCTGCTGTATAAACATCAGGAAGGGCATGTAATACATTCCAGACATTTGCAGCATGATATTTACTGTGTGTGCCATGCTGCACAATTTTTTTTTTTCATTTTTTCAAAATGGCAGGTTTTATTAAACTCTGTAACAGTTGTACCAGCAGCAGATGGACAGGGTGGAGAGTCAGGGAAGGAAAACAAAGTATCAGTACTACATTCAAGGTAGAAATGAGTGCAGTACATTGCAGCAAATTGTACTTAACTGTTATTTTACATATGCATTGTACTGCTGTGCACAAATTTTTGATTTGTACTATATTTCTGTGACTCTACTTTAATATTTTGTAAATATCCTAATTACTTGTATTATTTCTGGAGCTTTTCTCCTCGGGTCTCCACTGAAAATGGGCCCCCGGCTCAGCTGGACTAACAAGGTTAACAAATGTCAATAAATAAATAACAAATAAATAAAAAAATAAATAGTACTGGGAAACAGATGGCTTCTGGTCCACAGCTGCAAGCCACTGCACAGACAAAACAATGCAGGCATTATTATATCCAGGCTATGTAGGGCAGTCATAGATTGGCCAGGCTCTGAATCAGACATCACTACACCCACAGAGATTACGGGGTGGACAGGACACAGTCATCACCACTTAAATATGGAGGGGACAAATGGACAGGCAACTGTAACGCTATGAGCTGAGGTACAGGTATGGGAGATGAACACAGGAGCTACATACTCTATAAGGTTATGAACAGTCAGGGATAACATCCTCCACTTGAGGGTTCATGCTATCATAATGTGACTATTGACAACATCTAGTGTGTTGGCTTGTAGTGTCAGGACTCGATGCAGTTAATGGCATGGAAGGGACAGAACCACGGGACAGAGTCCACCCTGACAGGACATGCCGTGTGTTGGTCCTGATAAGTGTTGTTGCCCTTTCCACAGCCAATGAAGGCATATCCTATGCAGGCAGAGTGGGTGGTGCCAGGAACCTCAAAAGCACTGTATACTTCCCTCTTCATATATTCCATGTCACTGTGCAACTGATCCCCATCATCTGATAAGCCAAGGATCACAAATCATCTCCATTCAGCTGTGGGTTACAGCAGATTGTACTTGGATCAGTACCCAAATACATTAAAGTAGCTGTGAACATCAAGGTAACCATAAAGCATGTGACAAGTGAACATAATGGTGACCAGAAAGCATGTGATTAGTATGTCTGCAATGCTGCAGTTCAATGCTATATCCAGTCATACCCGCACAATGCAGCACTATACTGCATGACCCAGTACCCAGTAAGATGGACAGTGCAGACAAGACTGGGTGGAGCTTTTAGGGCCAGGTATACAAAAGATGAAATGTGCATCTGTACCCTGAGGGCTACATTTTCCTCCTCAAGTGAACACAGATGAATGGTCATGCCTACTTCAGGGCAGTGCGCAAAGCAGGGCACCAGAACTTTGAGGACTGTCAGCAGGGCTAGTATGACACAGCCCAGTGGGGAAGGTGATCTAAAGCACTGTTACCCTGTCCTGCTCCATCAGTGAGTGGCAAAGATTCAGAAAATAGAGCATGAAATGTAGTGTAATCATCTTCTGTACTACTGTCGCTTGCTATTTTAACTACTTCACTTGTGTGTTGGTGTGTGTGTGTGTGTGTGTGTGTGTGTGTGTGTGTGTGTGTGTGTGTGTGTGTGTGTGTGTGTGTGTGTGTGTATATATATATATATATATATATATATATATATATATGAGTAAATACTTTGTTTTCCAGTGCTACAAGAGTGATGCCTTTGTGACAAAAGGAGATACTACCAGAACAAGTATCTGGAAGTATGGTGAATATCAAAATGATTTTTATAAGATGAGTATGTTACAACTGTATTAGAACTACATGTAACTTGTTTGTCAGACGTGTGTTGAAAAAGGTTTCTGCAAAGTGCTTGAAATGTATCCACATTGTGCCCTACAGTACTGCAATAGAACAGAAATGTATATGCACTATTGCAACTGTTTAAATGCATATAATTTAACAGTGGAAACTAGAATATTGGAGGTTAACTTCAGAAAAATAGCTGAAATTAAATTACTTTATGGCTACGCGATAAAAGATAACATCTTTCAGTTTCAATGCAGCAATTAGACATGATGACTAAAACTAGGAAGCTTTCTGTATCAGCTCCAAGGTGAAATAATTACTAGTCTTGAAATGAGAAGGGATGTAATTGTTTTAGGACTTCTGGAATCTACCAAAGATCTGAAGTCTATGTATTTTTACAGGTAGATGCTAAATACTGCTAGCTTCCAACTGTTGGGTTTCACCTGGGATAGAGTCAGATGACAAGAAATGGTGTCATTATGCAAACTATCCCCAGCAGTAATACTTGAGATATCAATTTGAGAAATGCGTGTGTGTTTGTGTGTGAGAGAGAGAGAGAAAGAGAGCATTCAGTATTCTGTCTTGGACCTAACAACAACAACTAGAAGATCCATTCACCACGTCTGCTTTGCTCTTAAGTTAACTAGGGTACAGTAATTCTCTCACATTCAATCAGGAATATAGTGAAGCATAGTTCACATTTTTTCTTTATTTACTTGAGACTGTCCTGCAATGTTGTTTTAAATATTTCCTGTGGTTTTGAACTCTGATGTCACTGTGAATATATACTTAGCATTTCCTTGTTCTTTTATTATTTATTATTAAATATATTTAAACCTTTCATTTTGGCTGATCTTTGCAAGATATATTCAAGTTTTGAGAGTACTTGCATATTTATTTGGTAACACTATGTAGGCCACTCCTAATTGCCTTGCACCTAGTCAAGCTACCATTTGTATTACTGGTAATATTACACAGAAAGATTGGACACCCTTTGTTGAGAGCCTTAAAGTAGCTGATAAGGAGTTGGCTGATGGCAGTGATAACTACCTTATAGTCTGGGCAAAAGGGGGCATAGCGAGTAAACCTGTGTCAGCCTTTCCCAGGTGTGTATGTGTGTGTGTATACATCAAACCTCAAAGAGTGTGTGGGTCAGCTACTTGGGCAGGGACACAAAGCACAGGTTGTACGGACAGGGTGCTGGAGGTCTTGGCTTGCCACTCAGCTGAGATCTCAACTCTATAGCTGTGCCAATGGGGAGTCTTATTGGGGAGCTGGAGAAACCAGCTCTGGACTGACTGTGGTCTGTGTGTGCTCTTAAGGGAAAATGCACTTGATGCAGAGACCTGCATCTGTAAATACTGTGTGTACTTGTTATCCTCCCAGTGTACATCCCCCACTGTTGCCATTGGTGAGGATTGAGGCTCCTTGATTACTGGTCCAGCAGTAGGGTGTCACATTTATTGGTTGGCAGTGGTGGGATATCCACATATTTGGATTCAGTGGCATGGATATTTGTAGCCCGTAAACAGTGATCATAAAAGAAGGTGTTTGTACTCTCAAGCAGCCACACGGTATACATTCAGAGCTTCATACCACAACAGCTTTATTTATTTTGTTAGCTTAGTTAATTAGGGACAGTAGGCAAGGATGTCAGCAGAGGAGTATGGCAAGCTGACAAGGAGCCAGTTGGCTGAGATGTACCAAGACAAAGGACTGGTGCATCCCAACCTAACGCAGAAATGATTGCAGCCTTAAACACAGCTGCATCACAGACCAGCAACCAGGAGGAAAACCAGACTGGCCTTAGGGATGTACAACTCGCAGAAAATGGACAGTTCAACTTTGCCTCATAGGGCTTAAAAATCCATCTGGAGTTAAAGAGACTTGAACTGGAGGCCAAATGACTGGAAATAGAATCGGCAAAGAGACTGTGGCATTTGGAGGCTAAAGAAAAGGAGAAACAGAAACAAACAGAGTTAGAATCAGCAGAGAGACAGACATCTGGAAGCTGAAGAATATGAGAGGCAGAGGCAACATGAAAAGGAGATGCTGACTCTTCCCCAGGATCATGGAGATAATGGGGAAGGAAGTAACCAAACCCCTTAAGCAAGTTCCTAACCCCCTTACTCCATGGTAAAGCTGTAACTATTTCTAAATTGTTTGATGCTGATTGCTTATATTATAATACTGTTAAAACAACTTTATTAGAGCGTTTTAAGTTAACATCTGAAGCTTACAGAAAAAAAGTTTTGTGAGCAAAGACGCAAGGCAGATGAAAGTGTGAATATATTGCTGAGCTAAGCACTTATTTTTCATAGACGGGTGAGTGGATGTCAGGTCACCACTTTTGAAGGGCTGGCAGACATTCTGGTGAGGGAACAAGCCCTTATCACTTTGCCCGAGGACATGAGAATCTGACTAGCAGATAGGGAAATAATACTACAGATGACTTTTGGAAAAAGAGAGACCTATACCTAGCAAGCAGGGCATCACTGCACAGGAAAGGGATACTTAGTGCTGCAAATGGGTCTACAGAAACCCATGGTGGGCAGAGTCTGCCAGTAACAGGGGAAGCCACTGGTTCAGGTACTCAGCCAAGATTAAGGGTTAAATGTTTTAACTGCAACCAGTGGGGCTATGTAGCATATAGATGTCCATGGAGGCAAGGTGAGGAACGAAAGGTGGGAGTGCCAGTAAGTGGGAGTGATAGAATGCCAGCAGTAAGTTGTCTGGAGACAACAGCAGTACCAAACTACCACAAGAGGTTATAGCCTATCATAATAGATGGAAAACAGGCCATTGCTAAGAGAGCGAGAGAGCCTCTAACCTTACCATTGTGAAGCCTGCAATGGTTAAAAATGAGCACTACTTGCTTGGGCAGTAAAATCCAGTCAGAGCTTTAGGAGAGAACCCATTATGAATACTTTTGGCTAGGGTTCACCTTAACTGGGAAGGTGGAAAAGGAAACAGGCAAGTAGGTGTGTTTGAGGATATCCCTGCAGATGTCCTGATGGGGAATGATTTTGATAATACAGTACCTTATGTGCATGCAGTCATGCTTGGGGGTCAAGCATGTGGGTCTGGTAGCCTGGCGGGAACCAGACAGACTGCCCACTTGAATCCAGGACTGGTGAGGTGGCTAATTTAGGGAGTGAGCTACATTAACAGCAGTGAGACAGAAGATGAGCCACAGCTGCTTGTGGGTACTGATGTTCCCTTGGACAGAGTGACTGCAAGGGCAGAGATGAGTAGTAGTACTCAGGTTGACAGTGAGGCACCACTATCACAGGATGCCAGACTTCCTGTGGAAAGGGAGCCGGGAAAGGTCACAAAGAGAGAGCTGAGACGGGCTCAGCTCTCAGACCCTACACTACACGGCTTGAGAGAGGGTAGCTATGGAGGCACCTGAATCTCAAGGAAAAGGGAATCTGTATACTGGGACAAAGAAAATACAGCAGTTGGTAGTGCCCTGATGCTACGGTCTGGCACTTCTATCATAGCCCATGGCATTCCCTTTGCAGGTCATATGGGCATAATGCATACCAACAGACGTATTATGTAGAACTTTTACTGGCCTGGGATTTCCAGGGATGTGACTAATAGATGGCCTACTCCAGAATGTCACTGGAGAAATTTGGAAAAGTCCCTGTAGATTTGGCCAAAACATTTGGGTTAATCAGCGATCAACTCTTATCACTGTCCCTGTGAAGAATTGAGTTTAGCAAAGCAGTTTGCAACACATTCACAAACTGCACCAGTAATAGGTATTTCTGCCTAAAACGCAGTACCTCCTATTTATCCCTTAGCTCACTGAATCATAGAGTTGAGCAGGAGTCCTTACAAGACCTACTTCTCTCTCCCCCTTCGCTAATGCACTCTTTCCTACCTCCCCAGTTTTAATACAATTTTGTATTCCAATGGCATGATCATCTCCAGATACCCCATGTCTTACATCAGATACTGTAAGACCTCAGATGTCTCTCTGATAGGCTTCATGAAAAAGGCCCAGTACTCAACCTCTCAGAGAATATGGAACAGTCTAGGAGCAATCAGATATTTCAGATAAACTGGCATTTGGCTTGTCCCGCTAGCCATCCTTTACCAACCTTATTTAACAAACCAAGGCCAAAATGACCAGACTTTTCTGAACGTAGCAAATCTGCTTAAACCCCGATGGCAGAGCAGCCACAGGCAAAAGAATATTTATACTGTGGCAGTTATACGGCTTTCTTTCAATGGTCACATCATCTCAAAATAAAAAAAAAAATTTAATTAAAACAGGCCATCTTTACAGACCTCTGTAGGCTAAATTTGGCAGTTCATTACTTGGTCAGCTCACGGAGGACCACTGTAGTGCACTTAGAAGAGCCATTAGGCAACCAGTTAAGACATGCACAGACTTGCTACTGGTTACCTTACTGTCTAAGCTCTGGAATCGTTACTCATACCCAACTTCTTGCAAGCAGTCTCACTCCAAGCCATCACATTTATTGCCTTTGATCACACTTCAGTGAATTCTGTAGCACTGTGGCTCAGTGGTTAAGATCTCCACCTCATACTGCCAAGGTCTGGTGCTCAATCTTGATCTTTGAATATTTACTATGTGGTTAGTTTGTATGCAGTCTCTGTTTGTGTCACTTTTTTTTCTTTGAGACACTTGGGTCTCTTCCTGCATTCCAAAAACATGTTGGTCAATCAGCTAAACTGCTCATATGTTATCCTAGTCCTGGTGGCCTCAGTTCTGAATGAAAAGGGTCCATGATGACTAGTTTACCTAATTAATAAATGAATACGTTTAAAAAAAAGAAGAATAAATGCCATCATTCTAAAACATCTCTATAACAAAACTGTACTATTATACCATGACCCCCCCCCCCCCAAAACGTTGTAAATCGAGTTATACTAATGGAAAAAGGTCCGGTCGCCCGGACTTTTTTCCATTAGTATAACTCTACTTTTAAAACACTGTCTCGCTATGTTAAATGGGTTTAACATAGCGAGACAGCTTTAAAATAAGCAACGAAGATCTCCGTTGCTTATTTTAAAGCTGTCTCTATGCTAAACCCATTTAACATAGAACAATTTAAAAAGCAACGGAGAAAGCAAGATCTCCGTTGCTTTTTCTATTTCACTATGTTAAATGGGTTTAACATGGCGAGACAGTTTTAAAATAAGCAACGGACATCTCCGTTGCTTATTTTAAAACTGTCTCGCTATATTAAACCATTAACATAGCTTAAAACAGTAAAAAAAGCAACGGAGATCTTGCTTTCTCCGTTGCTTTTGCAACTCTGATGTACTGCGCGAGCGCAGTACATCAGAACTACATGGATGCCAGACATCTGTGGAAGGGCAGTAAACAGGCATTATACTATGCCATTATTTAAGAAAAGTAATAGTTTCTTTTCTTAAATAATGTCATGGTATAATAGCAATAACCCACTTCTGGGTGTGGGTAATGCTGTATCGCCCTCGGGACCAAACCACGCCAACCGTGGGTAAATCCAGCATTACCCACACCCAGGCGTGGGTTATTGCTATATTGAACACTCCTGCTAGATACAAAAACTGTTGGACTGTCTTCCTTCCTCCAGCAGAACCCTCAACAGCCTTCAGCAGTTTCTATCAACATTATTACAGCAGCTTTCTACATGAGCTACTCTCATACCTTGCAACTTGTTACATACAGCAAGAAATCTGGACGAAGCCTGACATAATGTGGGGGGGGGGGGGGGCAAAGGTAAAAAATAAGGACAAATTTTAAATATTGCTCTTATAAACTTAGAAAGTTGATAGAATGGCAGGATTTCTATTAGCATGCATTTTCCTAAAGAAGATGAAGTCTGAAACTCAAATGTATGCCATTATTTAATGACTTTAGTCCAAAAATCAACCTAGTGATTTGTGAGAAAAGCACACATTTCATGAGAAACAGACAAAAATGTGAAAGAAAAATCTGGACATTCTGTGAAAATCTGGACAGTTTGCACGGTCTTTGATTACCCAACTATGCTCCCACTGCTGTACTGCCCCCACCTTTAAAATAACTTCTCCCCAGTAATGACTTTCCTTTATATCTAACACTTCCCTGTTAGCAGAGCTCTATTAAACAGTCAAACTTAGCTTCTTATCCATTAGAAAATCTGTTTGCTCATTCCTCCTGTTACTACTGTTATGTAAACTTAGTCCAGATAAAATCACTTTAGCTAGCAGATCTAGGAGACTCTCCCTCTGATACCCACCCTGTGGGTGGGATAAAGATAACTTGTAGTTTCCAGTAGTTTGTTCAGTTAAGTGTGTGTGTGTGTGTGTGTGTGTGTATACATGGATTCCATACATTAGATCGAATTTTCACTAATTCGAAATAGTGCATGGAATGCTCACTGCAGCGAAAGTGCACTTATGCGAAGTTCAGTACAAAGAACGGGTGCTGTACTGAACTTTCATGCAGTACTCACAGACCTTAGGGTTAGGACATGGGTCATGGTAAGGGGATAGCTTTACTAACTTTCCCCTTACCCTAACCCGTGCCCTAACTCTAAGGCCCTTGACTATCGCACCATAGTGGAGGACATAGCTTGTTTTTATGTCCTCCACTGTGCTGCGGTGTTTTCGGTGATGTGCACTTACGCAAAAGTTCACTTTCGTTAAAGTGTACTTTCACAGAAGTGAGGCTTCCTATTACAAGTTCGAAGTAGTGAACTTTCGTTCTTGTAACAGGAATCCGTATACATACATAAGACATGTATGTAAATGTTTGCATATATATGTAGTGACATTGCATTTTGACATGTGCTGTGTTCCAAAGCAAGGTCTGAAATAGCTATATTTTGGATGAGCATGTCAGCACAGCAATCCGTAGTAATTGATCAGATAGGCCTTTTTTGTCTTGGATATTTATTTCTACTAACTCTTTGTAATTGTAACATGTTCTGCTTGTTTTGCACAGTTTACTGGGAAGCTGTTTTCTCCTGCAGCTTACAATGAAAGTGGGTCACACCCCACACAAGTAACCTGGTAAACAAAATAAAAACGGTGTGTGCATTCAACCCAAACGTCTGACAAGGAGAAGGTTAGGTAAGCAATGTACTCGACAACACCACCAACCTCTGTCCAACAGAGATATCCAGTCAAGTGCACCATTATTAAAAACTTAACTTGTAGCGTTAACACTAGCCTGAATCTGTTCTTAAAGCCAGGCTCACAGGTCTTGTACTAAGTGACACAGCTAAAAAGCAGAGTGACACACTGAAATTGTCCTCCATTTGTAACATAAAGTAACAGTTCCTGTAAAAATGGGTAGTTATCTAGCACAGTAAAGAGCAATTCTGAAATGCTTGATTGCACCACTATCACACAATTAAGCTTCCAGACACACAGTAATCAAGTTAAAGGTTGGCACAGCCTAAAGGCTATCATGCCCAGGTACCATAAAATCACAGAAAGTCTTATTTTTTTCTTCTTCTTCTTTTTCTTTCAGCTGTTCCCATTAGGGGTCTCTACAGCAAATCATCTGTTTCTATTTCTTCCTGTCCTCTGCATCTTGCTCTGTCACACCAACCACCTGCATGTCCTCTCTCACCACATCCATAAACCTTATCACAGGCCTTCCTCTTTTCCTCTTACCTGGCAACCTCATCCTTAGCATCCTTTTCCCAATATACCCAGCATCCCTCCTCAGCACATGTCCAAACCAACGCAATCTCGCCTCTCTGGCTTTGTCTCCAAACCGTCCAACCTGAGCTGAACGTCTAATATATTTATTCCTAATCCTGTCCACCATCGTCACATCCAGTGCAAATCTTAACATCTTTAACTCTACCACATCCAGCTCTGACTCCTGCCTTTTTGTCAATGCCAGTATCTCCAACCCATATAAAATAGCTGGTCTCACTAACCTCTTGTAGATCTTCCCTTTCACTCTTACTGGTACTCGTCTGCCACAAATCACTCCTGACACTCTTCTCCACCCACTCCATCCTGCCTGTACTCTCTTCTTCACCTCTCTTCCACACTCACCATTACTCTGAACTGTTGATCCCAAGTATTAAAACTCATCCACCTTCACCAACTCTACTCCCGGCATCCTCACCATTCCTCTATCCTCCCTCTCATTCACACACATATATTCTGTCTTTGTCCTGCTGGCCTTCATTCCTCTCCTCTCTAGAGCATATCTCCACCTCTTCAGGGTCTCCTCAACCTGTTGCCTACTCTCACTACATATCACAGTGTCATCTGCAAACATCAAAGTCCATGGAGACTCCTGTCTGATCTCAAAATGTCCATCACCACTGCAAATAAGTAACAGCTCACAGCTGATCCTTGATGTAATTCCACCTCAACCTTAAACACATATGTCACTCCCACTGCAGATATCACCACTGTCACACTACCCTTGTACATATCCTGTACCACTCTTACATACTTCTTTGCCACTCCCAACTTCCTTATACAAATAATAATCAATAAAATCACAGAAAGTGCTAGTTCAAAATGTCTAAAATATAAACCCTAGAAAGTCAAAATAAAAACAGACACTGTTGATTTTAATACTTGCCTTGTGTTTCCAGGTGGAGCTTCAACCAGATGGAAAAAAATAATGTTAGAAATTTCAGCTTATCAAAGCATTGTTGCCCTCTGTATATCCCATTTAGGTCAGTATGTTAGTTACACAGTTGCACAGCTGCAGAAGAAGCAAAAGGAGGACATGCAGTGAACAATTGTTGGTACTGAAATAGAAAAAATATGGGCAGTAATTTTCAATGAGAAGAAACTGTCACGGAGTCGAACACTGTTGAGTTGAAATCAGCAAGTTGAGACCTCATCCAGTTAACATCCAGCAATGTTTTAGAATATTTAAAATTTTTAGTGCAAACTAATATGAACCATTGCAACAACCACCATCTTGGTTCTGGAATGGAAATTCATTAACTCATATGGATGTAGGTCAGCAGAGTGACTTGGCATTTAACACTGCATCCTCAAGAGTATTTGATTTTTAATTGTGGTTATTGGCCGGAAAAAGTACAGTTGTGTACACTTACCATAAATGTAGATGTTCGAGTGTATTCACTGTTACAGTCCTAACAGATGGGTTATCCAGCATGCAATAGCCCTCAGTCGGCCAGAATACCAAAGGTAAGTAAAAATGACGTCGGTTGTAAAGGATGTCAGGGCATCCGATACAAAAAGAGGAAGCCGACGTCCCTTCCTCAGTCTTTCTTGCCAAAACAGTCAGAAACCCCCAGAAAAAAGGCTACGCCAAATGCCAATTTGACAAATAATATCCAATTCAGCCTGTACCACAGGAAAAAAGAATAGGAGATGACCAAAAAGGGGGATGGAGGGAGGGAAACCAGGACTGTAACAGTGAATACACTCGAACATCTACATTTAAGGTAAGTATACACAACTGTATTATGTTCATCGTGTTTCATTGTTGCATTCCTAACAGATGGGTTGATTCCCAAAGCCCAGTGAGAAGGGAGGAGGAACCAACAGAATCAAGGGTTGGAGATAATGCCCTGCAACACAGCAGTGGTAAACCCTGCCCTGGCTCTGGAAAACAAAGGCAAATTATAATGTTTTGTGAAAGTGTGAACAGAAGACCATATGGCAGCCTCCAAAATATCTTTGGTAGGGACACCCCTTAAAAAGGTTGCAGAAGTGGAAGCCACTCTAGTTGAGTGGGTCCTAACCCCTTGAGGAGGAGCCTTGCCATGAAAAGAATAACAAAAGTTGATGCAATGTGCAATCCACTTGGAAATGGTTTGCTTAGAAATAGCCTTGCCCTGAGCTCCAAAACTAACCAATAACTGAGCTAATTTCTGAAGGTCCTTAGTCCTGTCCAGGTAAAACCTGAGCTGTCTGTGCACATCAAGAGAATGCAGGATCCTTTCACCTTTATTTCAAGGATTAAGAAAGATGGTAGGAAGGTGTATGGATTAATTCAGAGTCAAGCTAGAAACCACCTTAGGCATAAAGGAGGGGTTGGTTCTCAAAGAGACCCTGTCTGGATGGAAAATAAAAGGCTCCACAGCCATCAAAGCCTGCAGCCTCAAAACCCTCCTTGCTGAAGTTATAGTCAAGAGGAAAGCAGTCTTCCAAGAGAGAAACTTTAAATCTGCATAGGCAGCTGGCTCAAAAGGAGGAAGAGTGAGTTTCTCTAGAACAAAATTAAGATCCCAGGCTGGAGTAGGTGCCCTTCTGGGAGGTTTTAAGTTGCAAGTACCTCTGAGAAACATTTTCATCAGGGGATGAAAGAAAATGGGCTGTTCAAAAGAACAATGAGCAGAAATGGTTGAAGCATGGAGCTTGATGGAAGAAAAGGAAAGCCACCCTGAAGCAATTCAGCCAGGGATTCCAAGATCAGAGGAAGGGTAGGCTGAGAAGAAGAATCCCCTCTAGCCTGCCTCCAAACAGAAAACTTTTCCCATTTGCCAGCATAGGACTTCCTAGTGCTAGGCCTCCTGGCCTCCCTCAGCACATCAACCACCTGCTAGGAAAGGGAAGAAGATAAGGAAGGAGTCAAACTCTGAGCCATGCTGCCAAGTGAAGGGATTGAAGATGAGGATGCAGAATAATTCTCCCTTCCTGAACCAAAAGATCTAGCTTCAGAGGAAGATGCCAAGGAACGAATTGGGAGAGACTGCGAAGCAGTGGATACCAATGCTGTCTAGGCCAGTCCGGAGCTATGAGGCATAATCTGATAGCAACTTCCAAGGGAAGGACAGATCATCCACTCTCCAAGCCCTGCTGTGATGCTGTCTGGTGCAAAAGAAAGGCAGAAGGTGATTGTCTTTGGGGAGAAAAGATCCACCTGAGGTGTGCCCCAACATTGAATGATGCTGCAGAAAACTGTCCTGTTCAGCTGCCACTCGTGAGGATCCAGGGTTTGTCTTCTCAACTGGTCTGTCAAAACATTGAGCCTTCCTGGAAGGAACTGAGCTAGGAGATGCAGGTCCAGGGATGCTGCCATGGACCAAAGATTCATGCTTTGTCTGCACAGGGGGTAAGAGTGAGTCCCTCCCTGCTGTTGATGTACCATGACTGTGGTATTGTCTGTTCTGACAAGTAAGGTCCCTGGAGAAAGAAGGTGCTTGAAGGCTAGCAAGGCTTGTTGAACTGCAATCAACTCTTTTACATTTATGTGCAGGTGCATTTGCTGGGCGTTCCACCGCCCCTGTATGTATCTGCCATCCAGGTGTACTCCCCAGGCATAGTCCGACGCATTTGTAGTCAGAACTTGAGTGGCAGGAGGTGTCTGAAAGGGCATGACCTTGTTTTGTAGACAGGCTGTTGCCCACCATAGGAACTCCGACTGCAGAAATGGAAGCAGGGGGATCATCATATCCAGGTCCTGAGTGTGTTGACACCAAATGTTCTTGAGGTACCACTGCAGTCTTGCGTATGGAATCATGAGAATACAAGATGCCATGAATCCCAGAGCTTGCAGGTATTTTCTTGCAGGGAGCTGGGACAGGCTTGCCAAGTCCTTGAAGTAAACTGAAAGAGTTGTCTGCTTCTCCTGGGTGAGATATATCATCTGGGCGGCTGTGTTTAGACTCGCTCCCAGGAATGTTATCTCCTTGGATGGTACCATTTTTGATTTTTCCTCATTGAGAGTGTAAGTCTTTACGAATTCCAGATCCTTTAATAGCTGCTCCTGAGAACTTGCTTGAATCAGACAGTCGTCCAAGTATGGGTAAATCTGAATTTTCTTCTGCCTGCAAAAAGCAATGACTGGGGCCAGGCACTTCATGAAGACGCTGTGAGCAGTAGATAAGCCAAAGGGCAGCACAGAGAATTGATAATGTTGCTTGCCCACTCTGAAATGAAGATGCTGTCTGCAACTTTCCCTGATAGGGATGTGCAGATAAGCCTCTTTGAGATCCAAGGTTACCAGCCAGGAATCCTTTTCTAGCAACGGTAGCAACTGATGCAGAGTGAGCATTTTGAACTTTGGAATTACTAGAAAAGAGTTCAGAATGGAAAGATCTAGGATAGGACGCCAGGTGCCTTCTTTTTTTTTGGAACTAGGAAAAGCCTGGAATAAAAGCCCTGGCCTACCTGCTGAGCAGGAACTGATTTGATTGCTCCCAGATGCAACAAAGATAAAATTTACTTTTCTACTTCTGCCTTTTAGCTTAGAGCAACATCTGGGAATCCCTTGGGAGTTGGAAAGGTGCAGAAAGAAAACTTGTGTCCCAGGGACACCATTCTGAACACCCATTTGTTGTTTGTGATAGAGGCCCAGACATCTGAAAAAAGGGCCAACCTTCCCCCTAAAGGACTCTCCAGGCAAGCAAGAACAGGCAAAAGTTGTAAAAGGTCATTGAGAGTGCTTTGACTGAGATGCAGACTTGGAGCTTCCTGCCTTAGAAGTGGAAGCCTGCCACCGC
This sequence comes from Protopterus annectens, assembly GCF_019279795.1. Taxonomy (NCBI): domain Eukaryota; kingdom Metazoa; phylum Chordata; order Ceratodontiformes; family Protopteridae; genus Protopterus; species Protopterus annectens. Next base: position 976,629,816 of record NC_056730.1, on the reverse strand, counting down.
CTAGACCTTTGAGGAGTAGCTGTCTGTCCCCTAAAAGGTTTGCAACCCCTAGTCCTGGAACGATTCTGTCTGCTGGTATCAGGAAAGGTCCAACTCTTGGAAGGGTAATTCCTGGTAAAGCGAGGGGGTTGAACTTGCAGAAAATCTTTAACAGTTTGCATGGACTTGGCCTTATCCTCCATCTTCTTAAGCACCTCCTCAGCTTTGCTGCCAAAAAGATTGTCTTTATGCAAAGGTACATCCAAAAGCTTACCCTTGACAGGTTCTGGAAGAGGCTGTTCTCTGAGCCAAGCGTGCCTTCTAATAACAGATCCGGTAGCCATAGCCCTACTGGAGGCCTCAAGGATGTCAAAACCACAATGCAAAGAATGCTTATTGACCAGAGAGGCTGAATTCAACAAATCCTGCATGTCTTTACTCTCTGCCAAGAGGTACATTTGCAATCTTAGACTTAATAGCCTCCAAGGTGTGCTGCTGGTACTTCAGCATATGAAAAAGACAATTGGTAGCCCTAATAGGTAGGATGGCAGAGGTATAAACTTTCTTGCCCCACCTATCTAGGTTCCTAGATTCTCTGTCCGATGGAAGAGGATTCCTGGTAACAGTGGCCTTAACCCCTTTAGGGCCCTGAGAAATAACCTCTGTATCCGCCAACGGGTTCCTGAAAAGAAATAAATGAGACTCAGGGACTCTGTAGTACCTGTCAGGTTTCCTGGGAGCAGGGGGAACCGAATTCGGAGACAAGGAATTTTCCAGAAAACCATCAACAACAACTTCCAACACAGGGGGAATAGCAAGAGGTTTATGCTAAGGTAAATCAAGAAACTCCCTAATCAGTTTCTTAGATTGTGGATAATCCTGGCTTTCCCATTTAAAATGTTCCCTGAGGGTATTCAAAGTGTCACCAAAAGAGAAATCCTCTGGAGGAAAAGCCAAAAGAATGGACCCCTCTGCTTCTGAATCTTCAAAGGGAGAAAAAAACCTGAGAAAATTCCTCTTCATCAGCAGAAATGCTGGAAGAAACAGATCCTGAACAAGACAAAACCTCAGGAGAAACCTCCCTACTCCTTTTAGGAGGGTAAGGCTGAGAACCTCTGATAAGAGTTAACAAATCATTAGCCATTTTAACCATCTGGGATTGAGGGGAACTAGAAGGAACTGGAGCCTGCCTTTTCACAGGCTTATGGATGGGAAGACTTACCTGCAAGCCCGAAGGACTCGGGAGGCCTGGCAACCACTGAAGAAGCAGAAGGAGTAGAAGGAACAGGTTTGCTGTCAGATTGCAAAAAGTACAGTTTTGTACCTACCATAAATGTAGATGTCCGAGAGGTATGCATCTGCAGTCCTAACAAATGGGTTGTCCTGGCCTCAGGCAGCCCTTCGGTCGGCCGGATTCCAAAGTCTGGGTCTGGCCTCGGCTGGTGTCGCACTTCACCCGACGTCATAGCTGCAGTTCTTCGGGTATAAAGGCATCAGCCAACGCCATTTTCCTCAGTGTTTCTTGCCCCAGATGCCAGATGCCCTCTAGGAAGGCTAAATTTGGATAAATGCAAATGTTTCCAAACAACAGAGAGCAAAATAGAAATAAACATGTATATACATATATACAAACAAATACACCATAATAGATTCCCGCAGCTAGCTACAAGATGGGCAAATACCCTAGGAGTACCACAGAGGGGAAGGAGGGTGGGTAATCCTGACTGCAGATGCATACCTCTCAGACATCTACATTTATGGTAGGTACAAAACTGTACTATGTCCTTCAAGGATGCATCTGCAGTCCTAACAAATGGGTTGAATACCATAGCCAAACTGGGGGAGGAGGCCCTAACCAGATTATGGTGCAGTTAAGATCCCTTGCAAAACAGCAGTGGCAAAACCTGCTCGGGATCTGGAGTATAAGGGTAGATTATAATGCTTGGCAAATGTATGCACGGAGCTCCAAGTAGCAGCCTCTAAAATGTCTTTTGTAGCCACTCCTCGTAAAAAAGCTGTAGTAGTGGCTGTAGCCCTTGTGGAGTGAGGTCTGATATTTTCTGGAGTTGCCTTTCCATGATAAGAATAACAAAATCTAATGCAATTTCCTATCCATTTTGAGATTGTCTGTTTTGAAATTGCTTTTCCTTCCATTCCTGTGGCATATGCTACCAGAAGCTGGTCAGTTTTTCTATTGTTCTTGGTTCTGTCCAGGTAGTAGCGCAATTGCCTATGCACATCCAAGGTATGCAGTAGTCTTTCTCCCCTGTTCTGTGGGTTGGGGTAGAATGTAGGTAGGTGGATTGCTTGGTTTAAAGATACCCTGGAAACCACCTTTGGCATAAAGGTAGGATTAGTTCTCATTGACACTCTATCCTGATGGAAGATAAGGAAGGGTTGCACTGCCATTAATGCCTGTAATTCGGAAACCCTTCTTGCTAAAGTGATTGCAAGCAGGAAAGCAGTTTTCCATGATAAGTACTGTAATTCTGCTGTTGCTGCTGGTTCAAAAGGGGGAAGTGTCAACTTTTCCAGCACAAAGTTCAAGTCCCATGTAGGCAATGGTGGCTTCCTTGGTGGCTTTACATTTTTGATTCCTCTCAGAAACTGCCTGAGTAGAGGATGAGAGAAGACTGGAGGATCCATGTTGTATTCTGCTGAAATAGCGGACGCATGAATCTTAATGGAAGAGTAAGACAGGCCATTGTGGAAAAGCTCTGCTAAGTATTCCAGGATGTTAGCTATGTTTACCAGTGCTACATTTTGCCCTTTTGCTGCACTCCAAAAGAGATATCTTTTCCATTTCGCTGAGTAAGTTTTTCTTGTTGAGGGTCTGCGAGCTTCCAAGATAATGTCTTTAACCCTTTGAGATAAATCTGGGTTATTTTGTCTTATGCAATGCTCCAAGCAGCTAGCTGCAGTGTTTTCAGGTTTGGATGCAGGGTTTTGAAGTTGTTCTGTGTTAGCAGTAAAGGAACTAGGGGTAGAGGCCATGCGAGTTCCCGAGACATACTCCTCAGTAGTGGGTACCAGTGCTGCCTTGGCCAGTCTGGAGCTATCAGGATGATCCTTGGGTGGTCTTCTTTGATCTTCAATAGCACCTTGTGTATCAAAGGAAGAGGTGGGAATGCATATGCTGTCAGGTTTTCCCAACTGAAAGATAGGGAGTCCACCTTCCAAGCAAGTGGGTGGTATGTCCTTGTGCAGAATTTTTTCAATTGGTGATTGTGTGGGGATGCAAATAAGTCTATTTCTGGTAGTCCCCATTTCCTTGTGATGGATTTGAAGTTGTCTGGATGCAGCATCCATTCGTGGGCATCCGTGGTAGTCCTGCTTAAGATGTCTGCTAGTATGTTTTCTTTTCCTGGCACAAATATTGCCTTGAGCTGTATGTTGAGGCTTAGGGCCACATTCCAGAGATCCATTGCCATCCGGCATAGAGGATATGAATGTGTGCCTCCCTGTTTGTTGATATACCACATAACTGTGGTGTTGTCTGTCCTTATCAGCAATTGTCCCTGTTGGAGAAATGGTCTGAATGCCTGAATTGCCAGTTTTACTGCCAGCATCTCTTTTTGGTTTATGTGTAGATTTAGCTGGTCTTCAGTCCATAAGACTTGTATGCACTTGTCCAGCATGTGTGCCCCCCAACCGAGGTCTGAGGCGTCTGTGGTGATAGTCTGGCTTGGTTGAGGGCTGTTGAAGGGCAGCCCTTTGTTCAATTGGCAGGCCTGAGCCCACCATCGGAATTCTTGCTTCAGGCCTGGAATTATTGGAATTTGGGTTTCTAGGCTGTGCTTGTGCTGAGACCATAAATTCCTGAGATACCATTGCAACTTCCTCATATGCAGTCTGGCATGTGGGATCAATATTATGCAGGATGCCATGTAACCCAGGGCTTGCAGGACTTTCCTTGCTGTAAGCTGGTTCTGCGTTGTTAATGCCATGAAGTAGAGTGGAAGGTGCTTTTGTTTTTCTGCTGTGAGGGATGCCATTTGATTTGATGTGTCCAGTTCTGCACCCAAGAAGGTTATCCTTTGGGATGGCAACAGCCTTGACTTTTTTATATTGACTGAGTATCCCAAGGCTTGCAGTAGATGAATGACCCTTTTCAAGTCTTCTGTTAATTTGTTTTTGTTGTCCGCTTGTAACAGACAGTCATCCAGGTAGGGGTAAATTTGAATTCCCTGAAGCCTGCAATGAGCAATTACTGATGCCAGGCATTTCGTGAATACTCTGGGCGCAGTAGATAAGCCAAAATGCAATGCTGAGAATTGATAATGCTCTGATCCTGCAAGAAATCTGAGGTATCTTCTGCAATTTGGTCGAATGGGGACGTGCAGGTATGCCTCCTTGAGATCTAGAGTTACCAGCCAAGACTCCTTGCCCAGCATGGGAAGAAGCTGCTGTAGAGTCAGCATTTTGAATTTTGGGACAATGAGGTATGTGTTCAGTGCGGACAGGTCTAGAATAGGTCTCCATTGATTTTCCTTCCTTGGCACCAGGAAAAGTCTGGAGTAAAATCCTTGCCCTTGTTCCATAGATGGTACCTTTTCTATAGCTCTCATCCTTTTTAAGTTGTCTAGTTGTTCTAGAGCGTTTGCCATTTGATTTGGAGGTAGGTTTGGCATTCCTCTCTTCCTTGGTAGAGTATGGAAGTGAAACCTGTAACCTTTGTCTATTGTCTGTAAAATCCATTCGTCTCCTGTAATGCAATGCCAGTTTACGGAAAATAAGGCTAGCTTTCCGCCTAAGGGTGCTTCTAGTTGTTCCCTGGTAGGCGGCTTCAGAGCCAAGTCACTGTGATTGTCCTGTGGAAGTGGTAGTGGCTGGATCTGTAGCAGTACTTCGCTGGTTGTTAGGCTGCCACTGACGTCCCCTGTAGGCACCTCTGGATTGACCTCTCCCTCTTGTGCGCCTATTCCTGCCTCTCTGTGCTCTGTTGGTGTCTGGAAAGGACCAATTCTTGGAAGGCCAGTTCCTACTAAACCTTGGAGGCTGGGCCTGTAAGAAATCCTTGACTGTCTGGACAGATTTTGCTTTCTCTTCCACCTTCTTCAGCACTTGCTGTGCAGGAGAGCCAAACAAATTGTGTTTATCCATGGGAGCATCAAGGAGCTTTGATTTTACATGGTCTGGTAAGGACTGCTCTTTTAACCATGCATGCCTTCTGATCACTGTACCAGTCATAGCTGATCTAAAGGAGGCCTCCAGTGCATCATAGCCGCATTTTAAGGAATGATTACTGACCTGCTGTATGTTATGTACCATTTCCTGAAGGGACTTTCGGTCTAAAGGTTCAGGTGAGGACAGCTTTTTAGATAACTGGTCTAACATAAATTCCTGATACCGAATCATGTGGAATTGACAGTTTAAGGCCCTAGCCGAAAGAGTAGCAGAAGTATAAACTTTTTTACCCCATCTATCCAAGGCCCTAGATTCCCTTTCAGAGGGGAGTGGGTTTTTGGCAGAGATAGCTGCTACAGCCTTGAGACCCTGTGAAATAGTTTCAGGATCTGCAAAAGGTGCCTTATACAAGTGATTATGTGTGTCCGGAACCCTGTAGTATCTGTCGGGCTTAGCAGGGGCCGGAGGGAGTGAATCAGGAGCAGTACAAGCATCATTAAATGCATCATCCACAACTGTAAGTACTGGAGGAATGGCTAAAGGCCTATGCTGTGGCAAATGCAAAAAAGTCCTAAGCCTTTTCCTAGAGTCTGAGAAATCCTGACCCTGCCATTGAAATTGTTCCCTCATAGTATGCAAGGTTTCCCCAAACGAAAATTCCTCAGGAGGAGAGGCAGAAGGAATGGAGTCTTCTGCATCAGAGTCCTCATATGGAGAATAAGGGCCCTCAGGAGGGTTTGTATTTTCTGATTCATCTGAGGAGTAATCAGAAGAAACTGGCTCAGGGGGTTCTGCTCTAGGCCTCTTCTCTGGAGGGGGTTGAGAGGCCCTATCAGGGTGAGACTGGGATCCCCTGATCAAAGAAATGAGATCCTCTGCTAGACTAAGCATTTGAGTACTAGAGCTAGGCCTGTGAGAGGGGGCTTTAGTAGGCACGGCCTTGGAAGATTTAGCTGCTTTAGCCCTGGCAAAGGCCTTAATTGACATGGATACAGGGGGCCTAGCAGCTCCACGTGCAGGAGTAGATACATCTAGGGGAATAGTATCTGATAAATCCTGAGAAACTGTAAGAGCAGGTGGAATTTCAGTAGCAGATTCAGCCATGCTGGAAGAGGCCTCGGTAGTAGGAGGCATGCTTTCGGCCGAAGGAAAAACCGCAGACTCGGTTTCAGCCGAAATCGAGACACTCGCGGTTGGCTTAGTGAGTGTCGGTCCTTTTCCTTACGTTTTTTAGCTAAATGTGAAGTCGGAGTCTCCGACGGCATGATATAAGCAAAAGCGGAGCCGAAAAACTCCTCTGCAAACTCCGACCGACGTCTAAGCGTCCGTCGGTTGAAGGAAGCACAGGCTAAACAAGCTGCTATGTTGTGGTCTGGGCCTAAACAAGGTAGGCAGTAAGAGTGGAAGTCTTTATGAGGTATTTGTTTCCCACAAGTTAAACAGTTATTCACTTTTTCTGACATCGGCTGAGGCAAGAAAGAGTCCCCAACGGGGTACTTAGCTTTTTAGAAGTCTTCGGTAGTAGTAATCTCTGGATCTGACCGACCGGCACTTGCGAACAGCTTCTGCTTCGGGCGCCACGTGGCAAGAAAGACTGAGGAAAATGGTGTCGGCTGATGCCTCTATACCCGAAGAACTGCAGCTATGACGTCGGGTGAAGTGCGACACCAGCCGAGGCCAGACCCAGACTTTGGAATCCGGCCGACCGAAGGGCTGCCTGAGGCCAGGACAACCCATTTGTTAGGACTGCAGATGCATCCTTGAAGGACATCGGAGGCCTCGGACCCCGGAGTCAGCTTAGCAGTACCGGCTCCAGCAGAAGAGGTGACTGGTCGAAAGACAAACTGGAAACCGAAGGCCTAAGGGACTCTGCCTCAATCAAGGCCTGCAGTTGTACATCTGCGGACTGCAAGGACTGCAAAAGCGTCTCACTGGCTCCTGCCTGACTGACGACCAACTTAGCCTCCTCCGAGGACTTAGTTTTCTGAGGCCGTCACGGTCCTTGTTACGCTTTTTCGGAATATCTGAAGCCTGAAGACCGGCGGGCACCATATCCAAAAACTTAGGCCAAACTCCGAAATGCTTAGCCAAAATCTTAGCTCAAAGACGGATAGTATGCGTATTAAAGGAAGCACAAAGATTTCAACTGGGAACATCATGATCAAGCCTAAACAGATAATGCAATAGGAATGAAAATCTCTATGGGGAATCTGCTTTTCACAAGTAAGGCAATTATTAACTTTTTCTGACATTCGATAAGGCAAGAAAAAAGGATCCCCAATGGGGTACTTAGCTGTAGTAGACTTCAGCACTTTGTAGTTGGAATTCAACAAAGGTAAACTGCCGACTGGCACTCGTGCATGAAAAGCTTCTGTTTCAGGCTCCGTGGCAAGAAAGACTGAGGAAATGACGTCGGCTGCCTCCTTTTGTATTGGACGTCTTTTACAACCGTCGGCAACTGACGTCATTTTTACTTACCTTTGGTATTCTGGCCAACTGAGGGCTACCGGGAGCCAGATAACCCATCTGTTAGGAATGCAACAGTGAAACACGATGAACATCCATCTACGTAAAGGCTGTGTGTTCTTACTGTGTCCTTGTTGGGTTTTATTTTAGTCTCCACTGCCCTTGCACGTCTCAGACATACAACAGGTGAATTTTGGTCATCCAAATTTTTTACAGGCATGCATGCTGTATGTCAGTGTGTATACGTGCATCCTGCTGTGGGCTGGCTACCCATCTTAGATTTGTTCTTTGCCTTCATACACATAGTGCTGGGATTGGGTCTGGTTCCTTCATAGCTAGAAATCAAATTAAGCAAGTAGTCAGAGAATGAACTAATAATTTGTAAACAGTTACTTGGATTACTGTAGCACTCTTGGTGATTTTGAACATGGTCTTAGCCAACTGTATGATACTAATGGTGACCTAGCCTTAACTTTGATATTGCCTCGAGAACAGTGTGACTGTAGATTCAGGCTTTCCTTAGTTGACTTCCAGTTACTAAAAATGCAGTAAAACACGTGTATTTTATGCAGCATTCTTGAGAGCCCCAAATGGTGACTGGAATTCAGAGTCAGGTGCTGCATGCCTCCTGCTCAGTGCTAATTGTTGAGGGTCACTCTGTGAAGAGCCTCAAAGCTAATCAGACATGGGCAATGCATTGAATAGTACCAGCAGTTTGGATCACATAGTTAAACAGAAGTGTAGTTCTTATAGGAGGAGTAGCTCTCTTTTGCTGGAACAGCACTGATAGGTCACTTGATTGAAGTGAAGTACTTCACAACGAAGGCAACCCAGTGATTCCAAGTTTATAAATGCTCGTGCACTCAGTTTAACACCGGATAACTACATGTTGCACTCATCTAGCAAAAGAGTAGTAATATAGCAGTAACTAGATGACCACTTTGGATCTGTACAGCAAATCATGTGGGGGGGATGGGAGAAACAGGATAGTAGGAAAGGGGAGAACATTAAGCAAAGGGAAACACTGATAGGTCACTTGATTGAAGTGAAGTACTTGATTGAAGTGGGTAGCCATAATGTATGAAAGGTGGGGAGGAAGAGTATTTTTTTTTCTGGGAAAGATCCCTTTTTGTAATACATAGAAAAATAATGGGTGGGGAAGATAGTGAGAGACAGATGTTTATACCATTGTTAGTGAAGGGCAGGTAGCAGGGGTAAATATAGAATAAAGACTTAGGGGTGATAGACACACGAAAAGCAGAGTTAATTTTCTGGACAGTGTGTTCTAGCAATTACCTTTCATGCTTCAAAAAAGGTACTGAAAGCCACTTTCACTGGTAATTGAAAACATAGAGGATATAGGGGGGCTTGTCATCTGCAAAACAAATTGTATTCATTCCTCACTGATAGTGGAGTTTTGCACTTTTTATTCACATAAATAGTATTGATTTGAATATCATTAGATGAATCAACACAAATTTACAAAAGTTTGGGAGGACAATGGATGGACACAAACATGCAGACAGAGGGCAAGTGATGAAGAAGAGGTGTGAACAACTGTCAAGAAATGGAAAATGATGCAGCAAAGTATGACCACCAAGATGGGGAACAGTGTCTGTTCCTGGCGTTAACTAGATATCAGGCTGGCCCAGATAGAATTAAATCCAGCCATCAGTCTCCTGGGTAATGAATGTTGTAAGCTGGTTTCTCTCTTGGTGGTCTGATGGGTATTGGCTTGCCAGTTATTTGACTCCACAAGCTGCAGCCGAAGGTGCTGCACATTGCCAAGGTGTCCTTCCAGTTGCTGCCAGGTCAAGAGAGCAGAAGACTCCTCTGGACTGCTTTCAGAAAAGGGGCCTTCACTCCCTTCCTGAGAAGTGGCCATAGAGGGCTCCAGTGACCCCTAAAAACATCAGAAATTGGAACAGAGTCTCCTGTAACTGAGCACTTTATGAAGATACATGGAGTGGACTTTTTTTTTTTTTCTTTTCTGTATTAGCAAGGCCCTTTTTACCAAGATGTGGTGATAGTTTCTAAATCTAATAATTTATTTAAATAAAGTTAATAATAAATTATAAAACAGCGACTCCAAGAGGTTTAAATCATGAAATAAATGTTTCTTTTTGAATAATTTCACTAAAAATGTTTTAGCTTTTTTCACTAATGTAATGATTAATTGTTCAATTATTATTGTAATTGGGTTCTGCACATGTATAAAATGCAAGGCATTTCAACTGTGACTTAGATCTTGTAAAGGTGAATGGCTGAGATCTTTATGGTGGAAAAAACAGAGTGGAGCAGTTGATTTGGTTCTTTTTTGGTGCATGAGTTTATGAAATCTTGTAGTTTTCGTTTACCCCTAAAAAACACCTGCAGCAGTAGAATCACCATCTTCCCATTGAGTAGCCAATCGGTCAGCCACTGATGGTCCAAAACCAGAGAAGACATCACCCAACGCAGACCAGGGTGTGTGTAACCTCACTTCACCCTCTTCTACAGCAGGACTTGCAGAAGGATGACAAAGCAGGGAAATATGCTTATGCAGACATGATACAAACGCAATCATAGTTTTGTAGTGGATTGTCAAACATATCACATACCCCACTTCCTTCAAGGAGAATCACTTCCATCTTTTGCAATATCCAACTTTGTTAAAGCTGTGACGCCCCATCACTGGACCAGTAATCAAGGAGCATCAATCCTCACCACTGGCAAAAGTGGGGGACGTACACTGAGAGGATAACAAGTACATGCACAGTATTTCCAGATGCAGCTCTCTGCATCACGTGCAATTTCCCTTAAGAACAAACAGACACGACAGTCAGTCTGGGGTTGATTTCTCCATCTTTCTCCATGTCCCCAATAAGACTCCCCAATGGCACAGCTATAAAGCTGATATGACACCACCGACCAATAGTGGATGGAAGAAATTCCATCACTTATGCATGTGTGAAATTTGTAGATGGTAGCAGCTACTTGCTCACCAGTCCACAGGTCAAAAGCACATGGAAGGAGAGCTTCCAGCAGCTTCTGAATGGAGAAAACCCCACAGAATCTGCACTGCCTCAGACACAGCTTACAGTGAGAGACTATAAGGGAGCCCACCATAAAAGAAGAACAGCACTTAAGGAAAATGAAGTCATGAAAAGCAGCAGGCTCAGACAAGGTCACAGTAGATATGATAAAGATGTTGGGTAAACAGGGGTGAAATGGCTCCTGAGGGTACTCATAGCAGTACAGAGGGGGGGGGGTGTATCTCAGATGACTGGATAATTTGCATACTAGTGCCAGTGCTCATGGACAAAGGGAACATTCACAACTATGGGCAGTACAGAGGTATCATACTCCTGTCACATTGCATGAGAGTTCTGGAGAGGGTGATTGACAAACGGATGTACACAGCAGTAGAAAATAAGACTGAACATGAGCAGTTTGGACTAAAATCAGGATTCAGCACAACTGACCCAATGTTTGCAGTGAGACAGATACTTGTGAAGAAGCAAGAAACGAGGAAAGATTCCAACTGGGCATTCTAAGACTTTGAGAAACATATGACAAGGTCCCAAGAAAGCTGATTTGGGCAGTCCTGTGGTGGTTCAAAGTCCCTGAAACATTGCTAGAATTAGTGTAAGCTATATACAATGACAAAATGACTCTCAAGTACAAACAATGTTCCATCTCACAGAGTGGTTTCTAGTGGGAGTGGGTTTGCATTAGGGTTCAGCTGTGAGCCCACTGTTGTTCATACTGGTGACGGACTACATTAGCAAACAGGTCGAAGCAGACAGATCAGCAAAGTTGCTGTATGGAGATAATGTGGCAGTACAGGCAGACTCTGAGCAAGAACTTCACCAAAGGATAGAGAAATGGAATGCAAAATTTCAGGCACATGGGATGAAACTGAGGACAGATAAAGTTGCAAAGGCAGAAAATGAGGGAATCAGAAGTAGCTGAGAATTCAGATAGAAAACTATGGAGCAGGTTAACAGCTTTAATTATTTGGGAGGGGTGGTTGAGGAGAATGGAAATCTGAATGAGGAGGTTAAAGCTCAAATCAGAGGGGCTGCAACTAAATGGCATAGAGTGTCAGGTGTAGTCTATGACATAAGAATGCAAAATAAAATAGAAAGTAAGGTGTACAAGACAGTGGTGCGACCAGTACTACTATATAGTACAGAAACATGGGCAGTAAAGGCAGAGCAGTTGAGGAAGCTAGATGTGATGGAGATGAAGTTCTGGAGATGGGTGGTAGGATTCCCACTGTGGGAAAGAAAGATATGAGGACAGAAGCCAAAGTAGCTTCAATTGCAGAAAAGCTCAAAGAGAACAGATTATGGTGGTTTGGCATGTGCAGAAAAGCAGAAGTCAATCTGGTGAAGATATGGGACAGATAGGAAGAAGGCAAGAGGATACAAGACCATCCAGCAAAGAGGTGGATGGATTGTGTGGCACTGAATCGAGAGAGAGATGGTGATAGTTGAACAACATTTCAGCCCCATGTAAAAATGGTAAAAGAGTTGGTGGTGATGATGATGAATGAAAAATCACAACCTTAAAAGAGATCTCAGTCATAACCATCAAGTCAGGGTCATGAAATCAGATAAAGAGGTACAGGTCATTTCGACAGATGATGGCCAATATATTTATAATGCCAATGAATTGCTGAATGATTTTGCTTTTTTTTCATAAGGTATGCTGTGATAAGGAGACAATAGCTTACAGACAGATCTATAACTTATTAACTGATTTATTGTTTAATAACCACACTTCTGGTGACATTTTGCTTATTTAAATGTGCAGCACCCCAAACCTGCTGGAATGTTTGGCATACCAAAAATAAGGACACCCACTAAGATTTAGCTGCCTTAGCCCTGGCAAAAGCCTTGATAGACATGGAAGCAGGGGGTCTAGCAGCCCCACGTGCAGGGGTAGTTATGTCTAAAGGAATAGTGTCTGATAAATCCTGGGTGGCTGCTTCTGTAGCAGTAAATTCAGTAGCAGATTCAGCCATGCTCTGAGAGGCCTCGGCTACCGGAAGCTTGCTTTCGGCCGAAGGAAGAACCGGGGGCTCGGTTTCAGCCGAAACCGAGACATTCGCGGTTGGCCTAACTGTGGTTTCAGCCGAAACCGCGGGCCGCGAATGTCGGTCCTTTTCCTTGCGTTTTTTAGCTAAATGAGTAGTCGGAGTCTCCGACGGCATTTTGTATGCAAAGCGGGACCAAAAAACTCCTCTGCAAACTCCGACCGACGTCTAAGTGACCGTCGGTTGAAGGAAGCACAGGCTAGACAAGCTGATACGTCGTGGTCTGGGCCTAAGCAAGGAAGGCAGTAAGAGTGGAAATCCTTATGAGGTATTTGTTTCCCACAAGTTAAACAATTATTTACTTTGTCTGACATCGGCTGAGGCAAGAAAGAGTCCCCAACGGGGTACTTAGCTTTTTAGAAGTCTTTGGTAGTAGAAATCTCTGGATCTGACCGACCGGCACTTGCGAACAGCTTCTGCTTCTGGCACCGCACGGCAAGAAAGACTGAGGAAAATGGCGTTGGCTGATGCCTTTATACCCAATAAACAGCAGCTATGACGTCGGGTGAAGTGCGACATCAGCCGAGGCCAGACCCAGACTTTGGAATCCGGCCGACCGAAGGGCTGCCTGAGGCAGGACAACCCATATGTTAGGACTGCAGATGCATCCTTGAAGGACATCTTATCTTTACTAGGTGGTCCAAGACCAAACCCTTGTGTATATATGCTGACAAGTTGGCCAAAAATTCACTGACTTACTCTCCTTTTTGAAATATTATTTTCCATGTTGCATTAAGCATGTTCTTTTCCAGGAAAACACTATTTTAGTGTAAGACAGCTTAGAGACGTTTTCTGTTTACTTGTTAAACCCAAATTTGTTTGATAGACATTCTTTCAGCAGCTGGTTTGTAACAAAGTTATTTTGACAAACATTTTGTTATTTCAACAGGGATTACTATAATCAAATTAAAGTGGCAGCAATGAGGGAGAAATAGCTCCTACTTTTGCTAATACTGTTATGAATTATAGTTTCATGGGTAAACAGTAGGCAATCAGTCTGCAGATTATTCAATAACTAATGGTCTGAATCAAGCCGTGTACTTTATCTGTGAGGTAAAGACCTTACCCATTATGCCAAACCATACTCCTCGAATGAATGAAAGTGAGAAAAGTTTGTTGTTAATTCTAATTAAAATGACAAGCTTCACTTTTACTGTCGCTACACTGAAAGTTTATCTTTCATGTGGAAAGAGGATACTGGTGAATAAAATTATTTTTTTTTACTTACTTAAATTCTTCAAATCCCATTTTAAACATCATTGCTAAGTGGACTTCTCACACCACTGACTATCTTTTTGAAGATGTGTTTTTTATGCAACAATTTACATCCATATGGTTTGGAAACCCACTTATGCAAATATGTTTTTCCAGTTCTACTGCTACTACATGAGGAAGTCAGGTTTGCTCAGTTCTGTGCACAGAAAGAAAGACCCCCCTGAACTGTGACTCAGGCAACCAGGGTTCAATTAGCATCGCTGGCGCTGGAGAAGCCAAGCAGGGAAGGGGAGGAGTGCAGGAGCATGGTCCACTTGCCTCTTCCAGAGTGTGGGGAGTATTCTCTGACTTGCTCTCCTTTTTCAGATACTCATATTTTCCATGTTACATTAAGCAATGGTACATTGATTGATGTAATTTCCCTACTGGAGAACAGAGGAACCACCACTCATGCACCCATGCTCTGAGGAGAAAAAAAAACCCTTGTGAAAGTGAGGGGACATTCTTCTCATTCAGGTCACTGTATTTCCCTCCCCTGTGTGTGTTGGGTACATGGCCACAAAAATAAATAAATTAAAAAAATCTTGAACTATCCCTGATGGTTGTCTGAATGATGGCACTTCCCAGTCAACGCTTGCCTTAGTCATGAGAAACAAGTTCACCAAATGAGTCCAGAAAGGGGTTGATGATCGACAGCTAGTAAGAGCAAAGACGACAAAGAAAAAAAGGGAAGACAGGTTTATTCTAAAAGACTGATTTTGGTTGTGTAGTATTACACACGTTTTACACTTTAAGTCTTTCAATACCAAGGTGACTTGTCATTGTAAGGCTTTAGCTTCACCTGCACAACTAGGATCAAGTCTAAAAGAAACAGCTCTTTACAGAGTTACAGCCTAAATAACTCCCTTTACTTTTTACTTGCAGCCTTTCTGTCCACTGCCTGCTGACCATCAATTCTCCTGGTTACTGACTTTCATCTAGGCAGTCAAAAGGGTATTCTGCTTAACCTAGCCTCACATCCAATTAACTCAGCAAAGTCTGTATAAGTAGTACTCCCAGAATGCTAGGCCTGATAACCAGTGCGTGGTTCTGAACATAAAATTACACCCCCCCCCCCGCTACAGCACACGGTGCTTTGTGCATGCTCACCCCCATGCCACCATTTGGAATGCTGAGTGCCAGCCATGCAGCAAACCAAGCTGCCTTCTGTCCCCCTCCTCAGCAGTTAACTTCTGAAACAGATAAACTATTATTTGAACAAATATACAGCCTCAGCCCGCTGCGGAGATAGCCACCCAGCGGTGTCAACCTTGGCTCTAGATTGTCACTGCTGAAGTGACATCCCGACCACATGTGCAAAAATGGGAAAAAGGGGCTGTGGCTGAATGGATGGATGGATACATCAACAACTATAAAACATACACAGATCCCTGATGTGAATCCATTCAAAACTGGCCCATTCAAAGCAAAAAAAAAAAAAAAAAAAACACTGACTGAAGGGAAATATTTTTTCAGTCAACTAAGCTGCAGAACAAAATGACGGTGACCAATTACACAATAAAAGCTCGTTAGTGAGTGACAAAAATAAGTACCACTGAGGCTTCTGGCTACCGAACTGACAGAGGTCACAGCGGCTATTTTTTTGGATTCCAAATTATTTTCTTAAGTACTGTTTATGTCTGAATACATACAACTTAACATTTGCTCAGCAACAGAACGTAAAGAGAAAATTATGTGACACAGAAAAACAGGAGTCGTGACATACTGTCAGCACGGCAGCTGGTTTGGCTGCCAAAGTTAAGAATCATTGCAGCTACCAGCTACCAAACTGAAAGAAGTCAGCTGCTGCTTTTCCATGTTACACGTTTTTCTTTGTAATTGCTGTTGCTGTCCAATGGTATTACATTCCTTAGGATATGAGCATCATTTAAACAGAATCATATGGGAGGGGGCAAAAAAAAAAACTAAAGAAAAATGTAAACTTGTGCAAACATCAACAGGTACATGCAGAAAGCATATGCTGTACAGGCTTTACATGTTAGAAGCCACAAAGGAACACTAAAGTCATTATTTAAAAAAAAAAAAAAAAAAAAAAAAAAAACATTACATAAGAACTTAGACCTTGGGCTTCCCTCCTCCAGATCAATGGAAAAATCCAGCATTATTCACATCCAGGCCCAAATTACTGCTAAATTATCACTCAGGATGTGTTTTAAAGCATACGCGTATGAAACAGAACTGTTGATGACCATACATTACACAGAACTAGATGTGTGTGAGCTATGCAAAGTTATATGACCAGAACTTTGAATCTTTGTCCAAAACTACAGTTTGTTGGTGCAGGACTCAGTTTTTATCCATTCTAATATCAATAATTTTAGAACTATTACAACAGCTCCAACCTGCTAATGGTTCATCTCAAGAATCCAATAGCATCAGCTTTTGAGTCTGCGTATATCTGCGATTCCATACTTAGCTTTGTTAGCACCACAGTTGTACAATTAGCATATCTTGCAGTGCAATTGGTACTGGAAGCCATTTAAACAAGTAAAGTTTATCAAACAGCACATATGCATGAAGGCTGCCATACTACTAAAGGCCACTTTACGTACATTACTCATAAGACATCTACTGCACAGACTCAAACAGCAACATAAAGAACTAACTACAAACACAGCACCACAGATTCTTAACTATATATTTCTGTCTTAATTCTGAACTGTAAGCATCACAAACACTCACTAACAAGAAAAAAAAATACTATTTACATGCAATATTCTTTCTGATGCTGATATTCCGCGGTGGTACAGCAGTAGCGTTGTTACCTCACGGCAAGAGGTTCTCCCGTTCAATTCTCGCCTTGGCTTGGGAGTGCCTTCTGTGTGGAGTCTGCATGTCCTCCCTGTGGTTGGGTAGCGTTCGAAAGACATATGTGTGTAAATGGGCGTGCCTTCGTTGAAGGTTGGGCGTCGAGCTGGCACCTCGGCTTTTCGTAAAAATCTACTGCCAATCATTAGCGGGCCAGAGTTCCGCTGTGGCGACCCCTTACTGGGAAAAAGCCGAAAGACAAACAACAACATTCTTTCTCTGGCTGAGGGGTTCCCATTTACTTTATAAGGTTACAGAACTGCTGCCCCACTAGCAAAGGGTTAAATGCATCTGACTATGCCATCAGCAATCCAAGTTCAGAAAACTGCCTGGGAGTTGGTTTCTGAAGGGAGAAAAATGCAGGTTATATGTCAACTCATCCATTAAGGAGATGGGGGAGTGTAAATTAAAATGCTACTTTACTGGTTGTCATAGGAAATTAAACAGTAAATGCATAGCATTGTGCATACCCACAGTTACTAAAAAGCAATGTAAGCAGGGCCTTTCCAGGGGATGAAACAAAATAGTTGCAATGAAATAACCCACAGTTTTGAAATCAAGAATGATACCCCCCTCACTCTACCACCTACCATGATAAAAGGTCACCTGCAGAAAAAAGTAACTGAGGATCACGGATTTACATTATGTAGCAGGAGAGGTAAGATGTGTGCAAAGGGGAATATGAATTACGAGTTAACAGTTGTGAAAAAAAGCACAAAAAAGTTCATTAAAAAAAAAAAAAAAAACCACATAGTGGCAACACCTAGCCGCAAATACAGAAACAGCGGTGCACACGAACATTAAGTAAGAAAACACAGGAGTCAACCTTATGTCACTAAACACTCAAACATAACTAAACTATTTCTATAGTTTCTTATTCCAAATATTTTTGATCTAAACAAGTGTGCATGCATATCTTCTTCTTCTTTTGGCTTTTTCCCAGTTAGGGGTTGCCACAGTGGATCACCTGTCTGCTCATGATCGGCAGTGGAGTTTTACGGTGTCGAGTTGCAAGCCCGGCACCCAACCTTCCACGAAGGTTGCATGCATATGCTATAATAAATTAAAGCATCCTACGCAACATATAGGGAAGAGAATGAGCAGACAGAGTGTAAACTAAGGTGATGAACTAGTTCGCAGAAACAAAAATATACTCCTAATAACTGATATTTTATTCTGAACAGTAGTACAATCCTGCATTACTACAAAGCTGTTGCAAGGGTAGGGCAAAGGGGAGACTGCCCTGAGTAGAAGCTGTTAAAGAGTGAAACTGAAGAGGAACTGATCATCCCGATAACAAATGAGTAACAGTTTAGTGAGCACAAGACTGTGGACACTTAAACAACAGTCTGTGTTACGAACTGTAACAAGGCACTATTGCATATATTTGATTCAGGTTACCAAAATGTGTTTTTAAAAGTGTTGCAAAGAGCCATTATGTAGTGTACTGCATAATACAATGCCTCTTTGCTGATTCAGACTGTCCCCGACTTACAATACATTAGCAGTGGTAAACATATAAGTAGCCACAAAGTTATGGATGCCCTAACGGCATGTGCAAGGAACTGTAAGAATAAACTATTGTTAACTCTTTTGACAAAATTAATAAAAGGTGTACATAAACACAGGCATGCACAACTGAATAATTAACTTTACTTTCCTCTTCAACTTTGTTGTGGAGGTGGCACATTCCGAACAATGCAGCTAACAGCCACTATTAACAATTCTGGTCTGGGGTGGTGACAGAAAGGAATACTGCTGAAGAGGCCCAGCAATGTTTCTACATCTCTGCCACACTGTACTGATGAAAACGTTTCAGCAGTGCTCATCAGAGGTGTCGAACAAGGGACTTGAAGAGCTTTTTTCTAGGATATCTTTGCCAAACCTACCCTATATTTAAGGATTAAAGAAATGGTAAAATGGAAAAAAGACATTCACTGGAATATGTTAGCTGCTCACAGTGGATACAAACCATCCATTTAACAGTACAGACACAATCCTGGGTAAAGTAAAACCTGTTGTGTCTGTTTGATTTAAAACCATTCTGACCATCAATCTGCCCCCATATCACACAGGTTCACAAGTTGGATCACTACTTCAACTGAATGGTGCTAAAAATTATGCTTAATGTGTTACAAAGATAACCTATAAAGACATGACTAAACAGTATAACACAAAAGATATGTTTGCAATAGCAGCCTGGCACTGCATAACATGATAAATACAAGATCACTCATGGGGAATCCGCAAAAGGAGAAAATCTTCATTCTCAAACAGTCTCAGAAGAAAGCAACACTTTTTGTACAGAACGTTTCCCCTTCTCTCATGTCACATATATTGCTCATGAACTATTATACTTGGAATTCAATATCATGTATAATGTCACCACAGAAGAAATACCTATTTAATACTACTGGGATAGCAGAGACAGTAAACTATAATCCTGATGTGTGTGTCCATCTCTTTGCGATGAAAACCTTCAATTTTTCAGGATCTGTTCTAAATGTAATTTTTTGTCCGTCTTTAGTGTGGAAACAGACAGCACTGTCTAGAGTCTGGACTTGTAAATTTCCACAGATCTGTGTTATGCAAACGGTATGGAAAGTGAATAAAGGAGATAGTGGTAGACGTGGTCCTGACTGCAGTAACCGTGACATCGACCCACGTGAATTTAAGGTGTCAAATATAAGCTGTATGCACAACGTTCTACAGCTTCAAAACATCTGAAGACATGCTATTACACAAATGAATTACAATCTGTCACAAAATATTTCTGATACTACACTATAAAAGAGAAATAATACGCCCAAGTATCCTGGAGAGCTGCTGAATAGAAGAACTTTCTGGAATTGGTGCCTTGCTGTATTGAATCTCTTCAGGACAGTTGAAGGCTCTAGCAGCCAAACATTTCAACATCTCTTCTATCCCCACTTGACAAACATTTGTAAGTTTGGGCCTTGCTACTCAAACAGGGGGCACAAATGCACACAAGCACTCTGTGCACTACATTTAGTATGCCACCATTCAGGGCCGTGATATATAGACAGGGACATTCACTGCTGTCCTTAACTGTGCTGTGTACAAAGCACGACTGTTTATTTTTTTTTTTATGAACTGCACACAGCAGCACTTAGGACCCAAAAGTATAATAATCACTCTAGTGAGATGATGGATTAAGAATGCTGGGTTACATACTGCCATAGAACCTAATTATAAGAGTGGTGAGAGTACCTGAAGAAGATGTACAAAGTGAGAGGTCAAAAGGATTATGAAATGCAAACTGGGGATTAATATAGGAAGGCAAATGATGAGGAATGGTAGAATGGATTGTTGTGTAGATGGGGAAAGCGGTTATAAAAAGACAGAGGGTATTAAGTGAAAAAGGAAAATGTAGTTAACCAGTTGAGGAACTTGTATACAACTGCACATGGTTTGGGTGTTTAGTAAGGGCTTGATGGCAGAAAGTTTCATGGTCTGTTTTAAGTATGTTGGGATTGTGTTCTAGAGTTTAAATATAGAACTGGAGTATAGTTAGTCACCTGCTGAGTTATTAGACTTTGTTGTGATTACCAACAGGGTACTGGCGGAGTGAAGATCCCTACCGAGAGAATAGTGCTGCAGGGTATTTTTTAGTACTGGACACTTTTCTGGTGCACACTGCTGTGCATTTACTGTGTGTAACACTGTATGCAGCAAATAACTTGTGGCCAAGGTACAAAGCTCAGTTGCTCAAGCACGTTTAGTTATAACACGGCTCTACAGTGATGAGTCTTAAATATAATATTTTGGCAGAAAATGTGGCGATTTTACTGTAAAAGGCAAAGAGTTTAGCATTAAGTGTAGCATTTAGGTTTGTAAGAGTAGGTGAAGCATATAGTGGGGATGGATGACGGTAGCTAGATGCAAGTGTGTTTTCTTTTATTGTCTGTCATATAGCATTTGGGTCTATGGGGGAGAAGACTTTCTGGTGTGTTTTTTAATGGCACAAAATATGTGTTGGTCAAATATGAGGTCAGTTTCAATTAGCATGGCCAAAAGTTTTGTTTGGGTTACAGTTTCAATTTCTATACTGAAAGATGAGATAGGCACAACGATTATGTACTATATACATGAACTACTATGGCTGCAGAATGGGGGTAAACCTACACACTATGTCATACCCCATTGACTAACTTCTTGTATGAATCATAAAAGGCGTTGGTAAACTGTTCCCTACATAAAGGAGCACAATAATTATGAACAGAGACCAAAATCAATAAGCTAACAAAGTACTGAATATGCGATTAAAGAACTAGTGCACAACACAAATATGTAAAAATAACGCAAACATCAATTTAACAACATTTTCTGAAAAAGGAAGACCACTTTGGAACAACTTTGGCGGGAAAACCAGAACACTGTGGGACATGATACAAAGGTATCATATTTTCTTAAGGGTGCGAGACTCAGGTTCTTGTCATTTCTAGGTAAAGTAAATAAATAAAAACAGCTTCATTATGAACATGATCTACTGGTGGTTACCTAAATAGGCATCACACCTTTTTGGTGAGAAAGAAAGGAACAGTCCATGGGACATGTCATAAGGCAAAATTTATTTGTCTTAATGACTTGCTCATCCAAAGGACAATGTGCTCATCTCACTCTGCAAGCAAAGACGGTGTGCTGGCCACAGGCTTGAAAATGACCAGAGTAAGTCACGTACACAGACATCAAGTCTTTTGGAATTGGGTGCAAGTCTGGTTTAAAGATAGGTCTTGCAGTAGTGGAAGTCACTTGTACTGAGAACAAGTATTTTGGAATCAGGCAGGCATAAACTGGAGAAAGTCACTTACATGGAAAGCAAGTCTTTATGAAGCAAGCCCCATGCATCCATAAAATAAATGTAAGATAACCAGCAAGCACCAAGTTTTTCTGGTCAGGGATTTCAAAGGAAAAAAAAAAAAAAAAAAAAAAGAGTATGCGAACATCTAGAATGTTAAATAAACACAGACTGCGACAGTGGACCCAACATGCTGCCATTTACATGCACTTTGCAATAATGACTCTAGAAGTTTTTTTTTTACAATGAAAAACATAAAAGACTTACAATGATTAATCACTGGGACATAAACATGTAATATAAAAGATGTGGACTGAAGGCAAATGAATTAACTAGATGAATAAGCCTAAGACCACCATTTTAATGTCATTAAATACTATCCAGAGCTTGATTTGATTGAGTGTAGAATATCAAAAGGCAAAAAAAAAAAAAACTCAAGACAGTCCTTTCCAGAGCAACTGGTAATGGATATAAACTACTCGCATAACTAAGCATACCTAGAACTTTGGATTTACCAATTGTTTCTTGCAAATGATGACGGAAATGCTCACCAAGAAATGAACAAGGCAGTCAATTTAGCAAAAAAATCTGACCAGTACTAACCAAAACCAGCGGGTCTGGTAAAACACCCAAAATGGTAAAAAGAACCATCAAAATGTTAACATCACCTAGAACACAAGCAGGGCCATAACTTACACATTTATCTTTACTTTGATATTACCAGTCTGAGAAAGGATCCTTTCAAAAGTGCAACTCCCCATGTTTGTAACAAGAATAGCATCCTCTACATATGCAAACTGCATCAGAAAAGGCTGCCCCTCGAATACATCATGCAACTTGTTTCAGTAATGTTTTAGCATAACACTATGGCATTCATACAATGGCATATAATGAACTTCTAAAAGGGTACCTTTGATTGATACCTCACTGCATTGGCTCTCTCTCCCCAGATAATCATTAATTAAACGAACAGAAGAATTAATGAAAATGGATGTAACTAAACATAAAAAAAGAGAGATTCAAGGCAATAGAGTATATAAATACTCCAAGCAGCTGAAAGGGTAACCATGTCAAAGGCCTTACTTGTATCACAATTGAGAATAAGACATCAGATGAGGTGAATCACATGTAACTTATTTCTTTAATGGGTAATAACATACTGTTATCATCAGATTTAGGACGACTGCCAAACACTTCCTGTAAAAGTTCTAGAAGCAAAAAAGCATTATGTTAAATACATTTTGCAAGCAGCTTACAATGTGAATTACATAAAACAATAGGCCTACAACTAAATAAAATCTTCCTAAAAACTGTAAGTTGGCACATAACAAAGATAAATCTGCAAAATCATGTGGTATACTATTCATTAAATACATTTAAAACAGAGTCTACAAAAAATTATATGGAAAATTCCAAATAAAGCTGTAATTAAAAAACTCTACACAGGGAAGGTCTCTTTAGGCAAATCACTAAAACAATACGTAAGCCCTGATGCAATCTTCTGCTTTTAAAAGACAATGGTTACATCTCACCAGGAGTATTACGGCTGCTTGTGGAGGATGCACCATAACGTGAAGTCAGATACTTGTACCCAGAGGTAGGCAGCAAGTCTTAATGCAATTAAAATTAAAAATTTTACAGTCACAGACTCTCTCATGATGCACCTTAACTTTCAGGAAAAAAGGACAGTAAAAATACAGTTCACATGTCACTGTGCAGGCCTACAACCCAGGTGACGCACGTTCAATTAGCAGCTCAAGCACTTGGTGTTGTGGCAAGGAGGATGGGCAAGTGCACCCTGGGGGAAAGGAATGAATCATCACTGACTTGTGCTACCACTCCCAATCTCACCATTCCTGCTGGAGGGCAGGAACAAAGTCAAATGGGTGTCAGCAAGAGCAGGGGAACCATGGGCATGACTTCCAAACTTGGCAATGGTGGCCTTTGCACATGCGCAAGCTGGTACAGGGGAATAGATGCTGCACGTCCGCAGCACCAAAGACGAGGAGTTAAGGCCTTACACAACAATAATTTTCAATCTTGGTATGCAGGCAAAAGCACCAAACTTTCTGATGTTTGCCCGGATAATGGCCCTTCTGGACAGCTCTGATCCAAGGGGATCTGCAAGATGATTACCTGCACCCTTAAGGGAACAAATGGGCTTGAGCCTGATTGAGGGTGGATGGATGGGTCAGCAGACAGAATATTGAAAATGCTCCAGGAAAAAAATCCAGCTTTTATCTTTAGCAGGATAAAGAATTAACTAAAAAAGGCAGTTTAAAGGTAGTGATTTGAACTGTGCATTGTACCAGATTGTACTTAACTCCTGAAACAAGAAGCAAGAAATGCTGAAAACCATACGAAGCACAGCTTCCCACAAAGGACAACTGGTTCTGGAGTGCTCTGTCAATAACAGTAAAACCCAGCAAGCACTTATTTAAAAGTGAATGAGAATACAATGCATGAGAATATGAAGCAAAATGAATGAGGAATATAAGGGCACCCTCACTGGATGGTACTTTTATGAGGATGAGCAAGTATGTGTGGACTACACACACACACACACACACACATTAATATATATATATCTATATATCTTAAGCCGTATATAAACGTTTATATACCTCACACAAAAAAGGATGCATGAGTCTCAAAAACAAAGGTGCATGGAGACCACAAATTAAAACCCACAAACAAACTGCAGTAACAAAGGTGGTAATTCAGCAATCTAGAGGAATTTTACCACTGATATGCAAGCAATCGCTATCCACAACAGACTAGGGTTTCACCTCCCAGCTCTTTCAAACAACAACAGTGCAGAAATTGTAAGTTCAAAAACCAGGCGACAATAATGGAACCAACAGAAAGTGTGTGTGTGTGTGTGTGTGTGTGTGTGTGTGTGTGTGTGTGTGTGTGTGTGCATTACACATACACAGACACACATATATGTATGCTTATACATACATGTACGCACGCACATACAAATATAGATTTAGTGATATTTTAATGAAAAACTGTTTCAATGAATGTCCCAATTAGATGCGTCTACATTTTTCCCAATGTTGGTTATAACTGCAGCAATTTTCTGGAGCACTTCTGTGTCCCCTAAAACCTCCCATCTGAGAAGCTTGACACCACATACCCCCATACCCTCCAGGGTGGCAAGCACAATGGGGAAAGCAGCAGTCTTGATTAACAGGATTCTCATTAAAATGGTTTTCAACAGAGTAATGTGATCCCAATACATGTATCTGTGGCATGTATTTATATATCACAATCTCACTCACACACTTACATATACAGTTATACATAAACAATCTCAAGTGACAGCACTTGATCCCAAGCACAGATGATATTCTGAATGTAGACTCTTGTCATACCAATTAATGTAATACCAAGCAACAATTAAAGTACAAGTCTCGTTATTTAGCTCTGGCACCACCAGGCACAACATTGTACACATAAAAGAACCTTTGAAACAAGACAAAAGAAAATACTGAAGCCAACTTTTCAATAAACTCCCTTTGCTTAATAATGCGGGCTCAGTACCTGAACACAACTATACTATACAGTTACATTTGCAGCTTCAGTAACTTGGTCTTGCTCCAGCTAACCATAGTACAGAAATGAAGAACTCTTCAGCTTCATGAAACAATTTGTCTACATCAACAGAAAAACAGTACCATGCATTATCCACGGGTCTACAGTACCTAAAAGAGATACAGCTGAAGCTTCACTTCTGTTTCCTGCAACATTAGTTTCTCAGATTTCTTAAATGCAACATTAACTTACACATGAGAAGAACGAAACAATTCATTAAAATGATCTACTTGCTGCTATGCTTTTGTGAGTCATGGTCTCAATTAGGTCTGCATTCTTCTACCCAATGCAGATGCAGTTTTATTCTGATAAATTTCTAGGAGGATTGGACGCTCAGCCCCTACCTGTCATTGATGCACCAGTTCAGGCAGAGGTTAAGAGATGAGAGATTTTTACACTTCTTAACGACCTCCATCACTGTTTCATTATTCAGTTCTGTGATATGACGCAAGTCAAGGCTAGAAAGTTGTCTGAGCTAAAGAAAAAAGGACATGAAATACGAGGAAAAATATTAAAATACATGCTATGAAAAGTTATTCATGCTTTGCTGTTAAGACTGCTTATTTAATGAATGCTTTATACATAACAATATGTTCGTTTTGTTTTTTGTTTTTTTACATCTGGAAAGCGGCACAAACATGCCATGACAGTTACTACTGAACCAGTCTCCATGTCAAAGAAAGCATATTCTCTTATGCCTCTAATCTACTATCTCCAGCTCTAATACAAACTGTCAACAAATTAGTTCACTTAACAATAACAGAAGGACATGGTAACCACATCTGAAAACCACATGAAAAGAACTGAAGCTGTTAGAAAAAAGACAATAGAATGGTCTCAGTGTCCTCAAGATAGGAACAGACTGTATGTCAAGTAATGAATTATTACTAAACGTCTACAACAATCTAGGGAAAGTGAAATAACAAGAACAGCTGATAGATTCTCATTAAACTTTCTTGATTCATATATCCTTATGCACCTATTCTGTTTTCACCAAGGTATCTTATCAAGTGGCTGATGCTAACTTATCTGCTAGGCAGTTAAACATGACCAGTTTAAGTCCTGCAGAAATATATCCCATAAACTTATATCAGAATATTATTAAATCATTTTACTAAATTATGCAGAAGGCAATGACATGGCATACAATAACAGAAAAAAGAAAAATCATTGAAAACATTTTTATGCATTATATACATATGCATTTTTTTTAACAGTTAACATTCATTCCAGCATTACATACACTGCTCAGTTCCCGCATCCCTTAAACCTCACTCCTCCTCCTGAACATTATTCTGCATTTACTGTTCCCATAAATTCCATTTATTTCTACATAATTCACTTCTTCCCTTTTCTAAAGATCTCATATACAGTTCTTTTATCTTATTTACAATATTCAATACTACAATTACAGCTAGTTTAAATTTTGATTTCTACTTCTGAGTAGCTGCTTTTATTCATAGCTAACAGCATTAAAAAAACTTAGTAAGGCCTTACCATGACTGGGCAATTCAGACCCTATACTACAGCTCACAAAAATCATTTCATAGGATCACAGAAGGTTACTAGGCTTATGGCTCCCTAGAAAGTACAGTTTTGTACCTACCATAAATGTAGATGTTCGAGTGTTCACACTACTGCAGTCATTACACTTGGGTTATCCTGCCGTCAGGCGGTCCCGCAGTCAGCCAGAGTTCCAAAGTCTTGGTCTGGCATCGGTTGCTGTCGCTTCTTCCCTGACGTCAGTGCCCCAGGGGTTATAAGATACATCCGACGCCATTTTCTTCAGTTTTTCTTGCCCCAGATGTCAGATGCCCCCAAGTAGGTAGGCAATACATATTGCTAATAAAACATATAAAAAATAAAAACAATACCTTCAGTTACAAGCAAATACACCACAAAGGATAGAAAGGTATAGGATAGAAAGGTATAGATAAGTCCAGCTAGGACAGAGGGGATGGAGGGAGGGTAACCTTGACTGCAGCAGTGTGAACACTCGAACATCTACATTTATGGTAGGTACAAAACTGTACTATGTTCATAGTGTTACACTGCTGCATTCATTACACTTGGGTAGAATCCCAAAGCTAAGGTTGGGCGGCTGGTCTATAAAGAGTTAGGATTGGCTATGAGGCCCTGCAGAACTGCAGTGACAAATCCTGCTCTGGATTTAGAGTAAAGAGGCAAGTGGTAATGCTTGGTAAAGGTGTGCACTGAACTCCAAGTTGCAGCCTCCAAAATTTCCTTGGTTGGTACTCTTCTGAGAAAGGCTGTTGAAGTGGCTGTTGCTCTGGTAGAATGTGGCCTAATGTTATCAGGGACTGATTTTCCATGCTGTGTGTCGCAGTAACGAATACAGCGTCCTATCCATTTGGAAATAGTCTGCTTTGAAATAGCCTTGCCCTGTGATCCTGCAGCATATGCTACAAACAGTTGCTCAGTTTTCCTGAAAGCTTTTGTTTTGTCCAAGTAGAAGCGTAGCTGCCTGTGTATGTCCAAAGAGTGCAGAAGTTTCTCCCCTTTATTCTGGGGGTTTGGATAAAAAGTTGGCAAATGGATGGTTTAGTTAAGAGCCACACTAGATAACACCTTTGGCATTAAGGTATGGTTTGTCCTTAAAGAAACCCTGTCCTGATGAAAAATTATAAAAGGTTCCACTGCCATTAATGCCTGTAGCTCTGAGACTCTTCGTGCTGAAGTTGCTGCCAGGAGCAGAGCTGTTTTCCATGATAAAAATTTTAGATCGGCTGTATTGGCTGGCTCAAAAGGTGGCAAGGTCAGTTTTTCCAAAACAAAATTGAGGTCCCAAGTTGGTGCTCTCCGGGGTGGTCTTATGTTTTTAGCCCCTCTGAGGTACTGCTTTAGCAAGGGATGAGAGAATAAAGGAGGATCCATGTTGTAATGTGCTGAAATGGCAGAGGCATGGATCTTAATTGATGAGAAGGATAGGCCTTTGTCCAGCATCTCAGTTAAGTATTGTAAAATCTGAGGAATGTTTGGGACAAGAGGGTCAAAGCTTTGAGCCTGGTTCCAGGCACAGAATCTCTTCCATTTTTCTGAGTAAGATTTCCTGGTACTAGGCCTCCTGGCCTCCAAAATGACATCCATAACAGCTTTAGAGAGAGGTGTTGCCTGTTTGACTAATGAATCTGCCATGCAGCCAGATTTAGGGTTTTGAGCTGACCGTGCAGGATCTGATTGTTTTGTTGAGTCAGAAGGTATGAAATTTGAGGCAAAATCCATGGTGGGCCTTGAGCTAAGTTCTTTAAGATTGGGTACCAGTGCTGGCGTGGCCAGTCTGGAGCAATCAGGATCATCTGTGGTTTTTCGTCTGGCTTTTACGAGTACCTCTGAAAAGGAGAGGCAGTGGTGGGAAGGCATAAACTTTTAGGCTTTTCCAGCTCAACGAAAGAGCATCCACTTTCCATGCTTGTGTGTGGTAAGTCCTTGTGCAGAATTTTTGTAGTTGGCAATTCAGTGGGTAGGCAAAAAGATCTATGTCTGGGCACCCCCATTTTTGCATTACCATGCTGAAGATTTGTGGATTCAATTTCCATTCGTGAGAGTCCATGATATTTCTGCTTAGAGCGTCTGCCAGAGTATTTTTCTTTCCTGGCAGGAATTGTGCTTGCAGATGAACTTGATAAGTTAGAGCTGTGTTCCACAAGGTCATGGCTTGCCTGCATAGGGGATAAGAATGAGTGCCCCCTTGCTTGTTTATGTACCACATTACTGTGGTGTTGTCTGTCTTTAATAATAATTGTCCTGGATGCAGAAGGTCCTTGAAAGCTGTTAGGGCATTTTGAACAGCCAACATCTCTTTTTGATTGATGTGAAGATGCATTTGGTCTGTGGTCCACTTGCCCTGAATACATTTTCCTGCCATGTGTGTTCCCCAGGCGTAATCAGAAGCATCTGTTGTTAGAGTCTGCCTGGCTGTGGGTAGAGTGAAAGGCTGTCCCTTGTTGCGGTGACATGCCTGTGCCCACCATCGAAACTCCTGTTGTAGGCAGGGAATTATTGGTATTACTGCTTCTAAACTGTGAGAGCGTTGAGTCCAAACACTTTTTAGGTACCATTGTAATTTCCTCATATGCAGTCTGGCATATGAAATTAGTAGTATGCAGGATGCCATGAATCCCAGGGCCTGCAGAATTTTTCTTGCAGGGAGATGGGACTTTTTTGCCAGTAATTGAAAATATTGAGTCAGTTGTCCTTGTTTGTCTGGCATGAGATAAGCCATCTGGGCCATTGTATTTAAGCTGGCACCCACGAATATTATCTGTTGTGTGGGCACTAGTTTTGACTTATTTTTGTTTACTGTGTACCCTAGAGAAATTAACAACCTTTTTACAAACGCCAGATGCTTTAGAAGAATGTCCTTTCTCTCTGCTTGAATGAGGCAGTCGTCCAGGTATGGATATATTTGAATTCCTTTTTGTCTGCAAAATGCATTTACTGGTGCCAGGCACTTTGTAAAGACCCTGGGCGCAGTAGGTAAGCCAAAGGGCAGTGCAGAGAATTTGTAGTGTATTGTACCAGCTTTGAATCTGAGGTATCTTCTGCAATCTTGTCTGATAGGGACATGCAGGTATGCCTCTTTGAGGTCCAAAGTAACAAGATAAGCCTTCTTGCCCAGCATGGGAAGAAGCTGCTGTAGTGTCAACATTTTGAATTTCGGAACATCCAGGTAAGTATTTAGAGTTGAAAGGTCTAGCATGGGTCTCCAGGCTTTGTCCTTTCTGGGGACCAGGAAGAGTCTTGAGTAAAATCCTTGTCCTTGTTCCTGCAGTGGTACTTTTTGAATAGCTCTCATGTCCATGAGGGCTGAAATTTGTTTTTGAGCCTCTGCCCATTGATTTTGTGGCAGGTTTGGCATTCCTTTTAGCCTTGGTAAAGTGTGAAAGTGGAACCTGTAACCTTGAGACACAATATTCAGAACCCATTTGTCCTGGGTGATTGTCTGCCAATTTTGAGAAAAAAGTGCTAGTTTCCCCCCTAAGGGGGCTGCCAAAAGGGAAGTGCTTGGCATACGAAGGGGGAAGTCATTGGGACTGTTTCCTGTAAGGTTAAGACTTGCCCTCACCTCCGTTTGGGGTTGAGGTACCCCACTGTCATTGTCTGTTAGAGCCTTGGGGTTGAGATCTGCCTCTTGGACATCTGTATCTGCCTCTCTGTGGCCTGCCTGACACTGGAAAGGACCAATTCTTTGTAGGCCAATTTCTGCTAAATCGAGGTGGCTGTACCTTGTAAGAAATCTTTGACTGTTTGCATAGATTTAGCTTTAGCCTCCATTTTCTTTAACACCTCTTCTGCCTTAACACCAAACAAGGTATCATGCTGTAAAGGAGCATCCAATAATTTTGCCTTAACATGATCGGGTAAACTCTGTTCTTTTAACCAAGCATGTCTTCAAATCACAGAACCTGTAACTGCGGCTATACAAGAGGCCTCTAAAGAATCAAAACCACATTGCAGAGTATGTTTTCCCACCTGTTCAACTGCATGCAATAAATCCTGTATTTATAGTCAGGAGCTTCCAAGCTTGCAAGCATTTTCTGTTTTAACCGAGCCATTAAATATCGTTGGTACTTAAGCATGTGAAACTGGCAAGTTAAATGGCAATTTAAAGCCCTTACTGCTAAAGTTGCATTAGTGTAAACTTTCTTCCCCCATCTATCCAATGCTCTAGAGTCTCTGTCAGAGGGGACTGGACTTTTTGCAATGGAAGCCTCAACCCCTTTGGGACCCTGGGAAATGGTTTCTGGGTCAGCAGAAGGGTTTTTATAAAGGAACTTGTGAGAGTCAGGGACTCTATAATACCTATTTGGCTTGGCTGGGGCAGGGGGCAAAGAATCAGGAGATAAGCTGGATTCAGAGAACACATCATCCGCAATATCTAACACAGGCGGAATAGCAAGGGGCCTGTGCTGAGGCAGTAAAAGGAAGTCCCTGAGCCTTTTCTTGGATTCTGAATAATCCTGACTTTCCCAATGGAAATGCTCCCTCATGGTATGTAAAGTTTCCCCAAAAGAGTAATCCTCAGGAGGAGAGGCTGAAGGGATAGATTCTTCAGCATCAGAGTCCTCATAGGGTGGTAGAGAGTATCCCTGGTCTGAAGAGGAATCAGAGGAAATGGAAACCTGATCAGAGGAATCATAGTCTGTATCCTGCCTAGGCCTTTTCTCAGGAGGGGGATGGGAACCCCTGATTAGAGTAATGAAATCTTCGGCCATTTTGAGCATGTTTCTTAGGCATGGAGGACTTGGAGGACTGTCTAGGTGAATGCTGTACTTGCTTCTTTGTCTTTAATGGTGTTTTTGTCTTGGCTGTTGCTTTAATGGCAAGTTGTGAAGGTCTGAAAACACCCTCAGAAGCCGATGCCTGCTCAGCGGCTCCGGACCCATCTGAGGGATTAGTTTCCGTAGCTCCAATACCTTGAGTTTCCAGAGGCCTAGTTGTCTCCATGTGGGAGTCGGAGGCAGCCTGTGGCTCTGAGGTAGCGGGTGTCAGGGGCTGCGAAAGTGACTCACTGAGAACCGGCGACTGGCCTAGAAGAGGCTTCTTCGTCGGTTTTGGACCTAGGATGCCTATCTTTATCCTCGTCTTTACGTTTTTTAAGAATCGCGGTCATCGGTAGTTCCGACGGCATTGTATAACTGAACCTTCAGCCAAAGTAGTGCAAAGCAAAATCAAAACGTCGTTTTATAGTGTGTTTGTTAAATCTAGCACAAAACCGACAACTAGTGACGTCGTGATCAGGGCCTAGGCATGGAATACAATAAGAGTGGAAGTCCTTATGAGGTATTTGCTTCCTACAAGAAATACAATTATTAACTTTTTCTGACATCGGTCTGAGGCAAGAGAAAAGTTTCCCCAATGGGGTACTAAGTTTTATTGAAGACTTCGGATATGAAATTCGACTTCAAAAATCTTAGGAGTCGGCCGAACGGCACTTGCGAACTGCTTTTGCTTCGGGCACCACGCGTCAAGAAAGACTGAAGAAAATGGCATCGGATGCATCTTATATACCCCTGGCGCACTGATGTCAGGGAAGAAGCAACAGCAACCGACGCCGGACAAAGACTTTGGAACTCTGGCCGACTGTGGGACCGCCTGACGGCAGGATAACCCAAGTGTAATGACTGCAACAGTGTAACACGATGAACATCCTTTTTTAACCGATCCATTTATACCCCAATTTTCCCCAACTATCAAATACCCACGGACTAGAATGGCTTTGGTACATACCCGTGCCTTAAGGTATCTACAAGCTGCCCCTATCCATGAGGGACACAGGTGACATGCCAGGGTTGAATGTTCAATTTTCTATCCATTGATCCAAACTGTGCTTCACATGAATGGAGAGTCTGTTGCAGAGAAAGGGTAATCTCTGAGATACATACCTGTCCCGCCAATACATTTTGTTTCCATCAAATTCAAGGTTAAGATCCTTAGATCAGGTAATTTTAGCGCTTGTTTGTTTTGCAAATGTGTAGCAAATCCATGTTTTGCGAATGTGTAGCAGATCCACTGGGTGTACTGGGGAATGCTGTGTAGGTTAGACCACTCCTCAGTAGTCTGTAGGAGACTGTGTAGAGGGACAGGGCTTTGAGTCACTCCTCAAATGACATGCTATTTACACCCGGTATTCTTTTTGTGAGGAACCACTGTAGTTGCTCCAGCTGTTACAAATACTTGGTCGGGTACATGCCAAAGGTTGAACTGTACTCGATTATTGGTCTAATAAGGGCTGAATATAATGGCTCTGTGATCTCCTTAGGTCTAGATACCATGCCCTTACTTATAATTTGTGCCACATAGAAGAATTTTTTCACCACCATGGGCACATGGGTGATCAAAGTTTAGGTTCTTGTCAACCCGAGTTCCCAAACCCCTTACCACTGAGTCTACTGTTAGGGGTGTGTTATCAATGTTGTAATTTGCAGGGATGGTTGTCTTCCCAAATGGTATAACTATGCATTTTTTTGCATTGTGTTTTTAGGCCATGGCTATGGCACTAGTTATTTGTCTGCGTCAGGCCCTCCTTGTGGATATCTACTTCTTTGGGGTATTCAATGATTGCACCCAGCTTGCAGTCATCAGCAAATTTGGTCAGCCAAAGGCTCTCTATGTTTGCCTTGACTTCAGAGAAGTATATACCAAACATGAGAGGTCCCAGTACTGAGCCCAGTGGGACACCACTAGTAACAGGCCTTTTGGTGTAGGTGGATTCCCCTACCTTAAATTCACATGTCCTATCTATGAGCCATTTGGCTATCCATTGGGTGACAAGGAATTTATACTTGAATCTGTGAGTTTATCTATAATACTAGAGCGAGATATTGTGTCAAATGCCTTTGCTAGGTTGAGTTAAGCTCTATGCACCATATTTGCCTTCATCCATAATTCTAGTGACCTTCACAAAGAAGTCCACCAGGCTGCTCCTATATTTCTGACAAAATTACTCGTTAGTAAACTGTTATAATCTGCAAACTCATTACATTCCCAAAAAATATGTTCCCAATTACCTCTCTCTGTCTCGCTACTTATTTGCTATGTAGCTGAGGAAAAATTATCCAATGTCTGTTATGGTATAAAAATACCTATGCAAACACCTCCAAGCAAAAATCCTAAACCTTCTGGACTTTGTTGTAAAGTTAGGAGCTATACAGATGTCTTCACATTATTCTTTTAATTGTACCCTTTCTATTCCCTCTTCCTAATCTTTTTGTAACCACCCCAGTTGATTCTTATAGCAGTCAAATGATATTTATATACTCTAATAATTATCCCTTTTTAAAAGCAGCTTATGTTCTAGCCTCGATTAAAACTCTACCAGAGCTGGTCTTTCAGTTAGCACTCCTTTATCCCTTTCTCTTTGCCATACTCATCATCAATCACTGGTAGAAAAGACAGTCTCTAATCTGCAGTACAAACGTTTGCATGACCTCATCCCACTCTAAAACCTACATCAGAATCTTAATCAAAATGAAATGCTAAGGGTCAAAACAGAAAAAGGGCATTTATAAACTTGAAACTGAAGGTAGTCTCAAAAAACTGTATTTGGACTTTCAAAAACAATCTAAGAGTTGATAAAATTGAAAAAAAGTCATATCCTGTATGTGAGGGTCTGAATAAACCTTTTTTAACTTTAAAGCAATATTCCCATGGAATCAGCATGTGAAAGTCACATTCTTAACAAAAATATCCAACTACATCTTTCTGGAGTTTGCCTAGACCTTCAACATAACTCAGAACAAGGAGTGTTCTAAAGTGCCAATGAAAACTACAACTAGACAAAAATGGAGCACACAGATTTAGCAGTTGCTTTAGTGACAGGAAGCAGAAAATGTGGTTGGGACATAGCCCCCTCTAATTTTGCTCTGCACAGATCTGTATTTACCCTTTTCTGCTCAGTACAGCAGGAAGCAAAATGTGGCAATGCTAAGATAAACAAACGTGTAGCTATCACAATGAAAATTAAGACCTATTTTGTTTAGTACTTTCTGTTGAGTTCATAACAGCCAAAAGGATGTGCCTCTTTTGATTAAATGAGTAATGCAGTGGTAGAAATTCCGCTTAAGATCACTACGAGAGTTAAACAAAAGCTGCCAAGATTATACTCCAGACTCAGGTCCCTTAGTTTCTGGCTTGATGAAAATCTCAGCTTCTGAGTATGTAGGAAATGTGATGGCCACAAAATTACACCATAAAGCAGGTGTCTTAAATCACAATTGGATATACTTTGAATAAGATAACCTGATAACAGAAGATGCTACCCATTATCCCAGTACTAATTTCTTGAAGGATTGCTCAATCAATCCCCACAGGGTGGGTTAGATAAGCTTAAAACCATTTGCATCTGTTATACAAGATATATAGCAGACTAATACTATATGACACTTCTGACAAGTTCTTAATTTAAATAGCCCCACTCTTAAATATAATCTGCCCTTAACTGGGTTACTTCCTGTTTACAAATCACTTCTGTCTACCCTCTACCGAAACGTAACCGAAGCTGTCACATGGTACATTCTATCAAAAACTCATAGATTTGTTGTTTTTTTACTAAGCTTATGTACAAGAAAACCACTAGGAGGCATAGCCATATCACCCAGTGCTGGTTGGAGATCAATAGTGTCCCAGGTAGCGTTGTCGCCTCACAGTAAGACGTTGTCCTGTTCAGTTCTCAGCTAGAGTCTCGTCTGTGTGGAGACATGCGTGAATGGGCGTACCTTCGTTGAAGGTTGTGCGTCAGGGCTGGCAACTCGGCACGTAAAAATCTATTGCCAATCATTAGCGGACCGGAGTTCCGCTGTGGCGACCCATGACCAGGAAAAGCCGAAAGACACAACAACATTAAGTACACGAAATCCCAAAAATCCTAGGTGAAAATTTGCAATCAGTTCTAATCATCAAGAATGGATTTAAAGATTGCCAGATAATCACTCTGCTTGATATGTAAAAGAAGTCTGTTTCAGAAACAGAATATGTTGGGTGAGGTAGTTTTTGAACAAAACAGTTCTGTTAATCTGGCAGCATAGGTACAGATCTCCAGAGGGGGTGTGCCCGCTTCACCACCAGTGATCTTTTGGTGAAGGAGTTCAAAAAGTACAGGGTCATTCATAGTACATAAAGCTAAAGACAAATAAACTCTTAATAGCTTATATGAGACTAACCACACTGACAGCTCTTTTAGTCTGTCAGAGTGGCCACAAGTACTAAGACCTGAGATATTCCTGATGAAAAGGTTTTTGAAGTTGGTTTAGGTACTTAGTGAGGTACAAGTCAAAGGAATTATTATATTTAATGATGGGTCTAATAAGGAATAAAGTGGGATTGCAATTTCTTTTGACTTTGAAGAGATACCAAGTCTTACCAACTAAGGATAAGCTTTGCAAGGCAGAAGGATTTGCTAACCATTGTAGAGATGTGGTGGTTATCAACACAAGTCTGCAATGAATGTGTCAGATTCAAGAGGAATGCTACCTACTAGTACGGGATGTTGATGATGGATTTAAAAAAGGAAACTATACTGCATTTCTTGGTGTTGAGAGTAAGCCAATGATTAGCACACAAAGCATTTGTTTAATCTTAGCTGGAAATCAGAATGTGATTTGATAACTGTCCCCCAGTTTGCAATCATTAGCAAACTGATTAGCCACAGTTCCTTGACATCAGCTTTATGTCAGAGTAGTATATGCCAAAGAAGACAGTTCCCAGGACAAAGCCCTGTGTGACACCACTAGTGGCATGTTTGCTGTCTACATCAAATGCACCTGACCTTGATGGTATGATTTTGTTCAGACAGTTAGCTATCCAGTGGACTACGTATGAGTATGGTTGAGTTAGGAGAGCTCTCAAACAGTCCCAACATGGGGGACAGTGTTAAGAGCCTTGGTAGGGTCCAGGTAGGCAGTAAAAACTGCATGCTGTCTGTCCATGGCCCCAGTAACTCTACTGAAGACCTTGTCCACTTATTCACATTGAGCAGACATGATTACTCAGATTACTGCCTCGTTTTTCTTTACTCAGACAAGGATGAATAGCAGAGACATACAGTCATTGGGTTTCAGTTTCATGGGCATGAATCATCTTCAGTTGATAAAATAAAAATTGTCCATGCTATGGATTCCTCAACAGTATTTATTCTCTTACAGAAAGATTATGAAGTTGTACAAAGGTGACATGTCACCCTACTTCCTACTTTCCACTGCAATTAATGCCTCTCCTGAACATTTTAGGACTTATCTGACCTCTCATCTACTTCAATTCATCCTTCTTGTTCTCTCACAGATACATGTCTGTATAATTAAATAAAGACTTGCAATAGTAGCGTTTCAAATAGTCAACTCAAAAACTGAGAAGTAATGCAAATCAGATTAATGTACCAATAAAAGTACTACCTGAAAGTGATTTGGTTAAAATTCTAAACAGAAATACAGCATCATAACTCTACTGAAGACAGAATTCGTTTGCCGAAGCAATGATATTTGTGTTACAGGTGGTACAGTTCACAGCCTGCATATGCACTTTTTTCTTCTTTTAATAAAAAAAATGTAGGAAATAATTTTAGCACTCCTGTCTTTAAAAGCATCCGAAAACAACACAAGCAGAAGATGGAAATATATAAAACCACAGAGTATCCAACTAAAACATATATAAAATTAAAAGGAAGCACACTGAACAGGGATGTTGTGAATATATATGTATGTATGTATGGACCCCCTGTAAATTGTCAAATTGACAGAACGTCAACTCGCATAATAGCGAGACGACATTAGCAAAAGTGAACTCCCAGAACAGCAAATTTCACCTCCAGGAAACTAACCACTTGGCCACCATGGCAAACTTTGCCCTTTTCTCCACTGTAGTGCGATCTTGGCATTGGTATATTTAGTTAGGGGGGTGTGGGGAGCACATCCCCCTCCCACTTCAGTGGGTTTGATTTGCTTTGGATTTTGTTTTCATCAGTGGTGGTCAAGTGATTAGTTTCCTGCAGGCGAAATTAATCATTCTGGGAGTTTGTGACGTCGCCCCACTGTTAAGCAGCTTGCCGATTTAAAGTAGATACATTATATATATATATATATATATATATATATATATACATATATATATATATACACACACACACACACACAAACACACACACACATATATATAGTAATGTCTTTCACCCCTTCCCAGTTAGGGGTCGCCACAGCGGAACTCCAGTCCGGTAATGATAGGGAGTGGATTTTTACAGTGCCGAGGTGCCAGCCTGATGCCCAACCTTCAAGGAAGGCACACCCATTTACGCATGCATCTACCTGCAGACTCCACACAGAAGGTGCTACAGCAAGAATCGAATGGGAGAACCTCTTGCTGTGATGCGACAACCAAACTGCTGCACACCACCGAGGTGTGTGTGTGTGTGTGTGTGTGTGTGTGTGTGTATATATATATATATATATATATATATATATATATATATATATATATATATATATATAGCAGGTATGTAGGTTTGGATAGTTTTTTTTTTCCCTTAAATAAAATCATCATTTAAAAGCTGCATTTTGTGTTTACTTGGGTTATCTTTATCTAATATTTGTCTAATATTTAAATTTGTTTGATGATCTGAAACATTTAAGTGCAACACACATGCAAAAAAAAAAAAGAAATCAGGAAGGGGGGGCAAATACTTTTTCATTCCACTGTATATGTGTGTGTGTATATATATATATATATATATATATATATATATATATATATATATAGATATATGCTATAGTCCTACTTAGTAAGCTTTTGCTGCTTAATGCTGCATACACACTTAAAATCCAGTCTACATGTGATCAGGACGACTTGCCCTTTCAACAAATGTCACACATTCCCCTACATATGTTTAATACTTCACTTATTGCTCAGATCAAGGTATAATATGATTCTAATTAAACCTGCTAAACATAACAACTAAGTATCCTAATCTACATCCATGGTTTTAGTAAATTCTACACAACTAAAAAGTTAAAGACATGTCTGTTGCCTAACTATATTACTTTGCTTAGCTGACTCAGTTCCAGTACCATTTTTTTTAAATAGATGATATATATTTGTTTCTTAAGCAGTCAGGTAAGTTGGCCCAGTGGACACTAACTAAAAAAAAACAGGCCATAATGCACAGAAAGTGCAGTATAATGTTAAAAGTTCTATGAAGCATTAGCATTCAAAAATGCTGGCAAGGTGGACCAGTAGTTTTCATCAAAAAGTAATACTCTTTCTCATTCCTGATATCTAAATGTATTCGATTCCATCTGGATGAGACAACTTTACTAAAACATTTCACAAAGCAAAGTGAAAGGCTGCACTTGACTAGAGTTAGGGCTTCAATGTGATGTCTGAAGAGATAACTACAGGTTATAATAGAAGGTTTATTTATAGGAGTGGGCAGTAAGTAGTTCATATGATGCAGCTAAAACGTTAATAGGTGAACTGTGGTATGTCCAGTGATAGATAGCCAATTAGCTTTAGCTTCCTTTATGGAGGGATGATGGTGTTATGTTTTACCCAAGACAGATATACAGCTGCAAGTTTTGTTACTGTTGCCTGGAATGTGGTCATGTTCTACCTGGAGTTTAGGGCAACCACCGAGAACAGAATGACTCTGAGGAAACATTTGGAATTAGCAAAGGAGAAGAAAGATGGATATTCTCTAACAAGTTTTCAGCTGTTTCAGAACTTCAATAACAATGGTGTCAACATAAAGCTTGGTTGAAAGGATTTGGTTATGCCACACAATGGTGCATTTGTTCCTCAAATATCCCCCAAAAGGCCTTTTTAGAGTTAACTTTGTGAAAAAAATATTAGAAGTACACTTTGCCAAAGAAATCACATTTTCAGTTACAAGCATATCAAAATTTTAATGAGACATGAAACCCCTATAAAAGTATGAAAAGTTTACCCTTTGTTACACAGTGGTCCTCACAGTAGTCAAAACACTTTTTAGCTGTAAATACTTGACCCTTTATCACACAGTGGTACTCACTGTAATAGCATTTTTTTTAGCAGCAAATACCTGACCCTTTGTCACACAGTGGGACTCACTGTAATAACACTTTTAGCAGCAAAAACCTGACCCTTTGTCACACAGTGGGACTCACTGTAACATCATCACTTTTTAGAAGCAAATACCTGCCCCTTTGTCACACAGTGGTGCTCACTGTAATAACAACACTTTTAGCATCAAATACCTGACCCTTTGTCACACAGTGGTACTCACAATAATCATAGTCGCACAGTGCTACTCACTGTAATCCCAGTCGCACAGTGTTACTCACTGTAATCGTAGTCACACAGTAGTACAGTAATCACAGTCACACAGTGGTACTTACAGTAATTATAGTCGCACAGTGGTAATAACTGTAATCATAGTCACACAGTGGTACTCACTGTAATCAGTCACACAGTGGTACTGACTGTAATCATAGTCTCATAGTGGTAATCACTGTAATCATAGTCACACAGTAGTACAGTAATCACAGTCGTAATCACAGTCACACAGTGGTACTCACAGTAATCATAGTCACACAGTGGTACTCACTGTAATCATAGTCACACAGTGGTACTCACTGTAATCATAGTCGCACAGTGGTACTCACTGTAATCATAGTTGCACAGTGGTACTCACTGTAATCA
Organism: Protopterus annectens; assembly: GCF_019279795.1. Classification (NCBI taxonomy): domain Eukaryota; kingdom Metazoa; phylum Chordata; order Ceratodontiformes; family Protopteridae; genus Protopterus; species Protopterus annectens. The sequence continues at coordinate 976,589,476 of NC_056730.1, read as the reverse complement.
TAGTTGCACAGTGGTACTCACTGTTAATCAGAGTCACACAGTGGTAATGACTGTAATCATAGTCACACAGTGGTACTGACTGTAGTCATAGTCACACAGTGGTACTGATTGTAGTCATAGTCGCACAGTGGTACTGACTGTAATCAAAGTCACACATTGATACTCACAGTATTCATAGTCACACAGTAGTACTCAAAGTAATCATAGTCACACAGTAATCATAGTCACACAGTGGTACTGACTGTAATCAATGTCACACGGTGGTACTCACAGTAATCATAATCACACAGTGGTACTCACAGTAATCATAGTCACACATTGGTACTGACTGTAATCAAAGTCACACGGTGGTACTCACAGTAATCATAGTCACACAGTGGTACTGACTGTAATCAAAGTCGCACAGTGGTACTGACTGTAATCAAAGTCACACGGTGGTACTCAGTAATCATAACCACACAGTGGTACTCACAGTAACCATAGTCGTACAGTGGTACTCACAGTAATCATAGTCACACAATGGTACTCATAGTAATCACAGTCGCACAGTTGTACTCACTGTAATAACACTTTTTAGCTGTAAATACCAGACTTATGCTTCTCATGGGAAGTCACTGCTAGTGCTGCTTATACTGCAGCTCCAGAAATTGACATTTTTTTCAACTATACCTTTTCTCTCAAGTGGTGCAACTAATGCGTTGGCCTAAGTTGCGGGTGTGGGGACAAACTCTTGTATAGGGGAGTTGCAGGATGGTTACCACTATCTGTGTTCATCTGGTTGCAACTTTCACCACATACTAACTGACACTTCATAGTGAAACCATATTAACATTCTTATCACTCAATTCACTACAAAGTCCTTCAAATGTTTGTACTTGCATATCTAAAGCGCCTTATTTATAATGTCAGGCTGTAAGAAGACAAGCCTATTTTTTAAACAGCCTTAATAACTTAGTAACTACACAGTTTTTAACTGCATATGTACCTCTTGCCCAGCCATCTAGACAACCTGCATCTACAATAATGTCATTAGGTAACCAAAGAGCAGTTATGCTCTCATACCTTACTCTACCCACCTGTGGCTCTGTAACATCTTCTAGACAGGCCTGCTCAGGATGCCTTTTTACATATCCTTCATGTCACTATGACAATTTTTTTCATCATTAGCTGTGTTTCTAGACAACCTGAGAATAGGCTTCCAAGCTATACTCTGTCTAATGTGGTATGGGTGAGAATTATCAAAATGCTTGTAACTGTACATCTCCATGAGCTTCCTTTAAAAATATGTACACAAATTTTCTCCAGTTGCTACTTGAGATGTATGTAAACTAAATTAACTTTTGCATTCTCCACTGAGTTGACAAATCTTGCAAGTTCATTTTCATTTACAAATCACAAACATTTTATAAAGTGATAAACTGAAATACATACAATTTTCATCATTTAAAATATGTTTCCGGCAATTTATATTGATACAAGCAAAAATGCAGGCAAGTGACCCCCCCCCCCCCGTGACAGTCTCTTAACCTGGCTGTATGAATGTCCCTCCAGCATGTTCTATTCATGTTTGTACTGAGGTTTAAATCTTTGGCTCTCGTGGTTCTTATGGATTTTGATTTTTTGAGGTGGAGCACGTCCATCAATTCCTGGTTGGACATGGCCTTGTATGTCAGGCACAGATCACCTCTGAGCAGGCGGTATGCTACTGAATAGAGATGGAGTTTCTTTAGCCTGGCAGCATATGACATATGTTGGAGACCCTTGATCCTCTTGGTGAGGTACTTAATAAATAAAGACAATTATCCCCAACTACAAAAAATGCCTCCTTTGTCAGCATTTTGAAAGGTAGTTTCTTAATTTATTTTTAAGTCCCAAATTTTGAAAGCTAGTTTCTTAATTTATTTTTAAGTCCCAAATACACATCTGCTTTAACTGGGTTAAACTATAAAATAGTTTGGCTGGATTCCGATTCAAAGTTTCTTTAATCTTCATTTCAGAAGTTAACACATATTCAAATAAAATTTCATTTAGTAAATGCTATACAGATGATACTGCTACCATACACGCCAGAAATAAAAATGAACTTGAACATTTCAATCACTATATGGAGATTACAAATGCCAAAGCTTTGTTAGGTTCAAAATAGTGAGGAGACAGCAGTTTAAGATGCATTAGTAAAAAAAAATAAATACATGAAGCAATAATAATAAATGAAGTATATAAGAAGCCAATAAAGAAATACGCTAAGGTACATTATGACAGTTGTTTCTCAATACTGTCTTAAAATATACTCAGGGTAGCAATTCCCTAAGTTGTTTAGAAACACAAACCAAGAATAAATTCCTAAAGTAGTAGTAAGAAAATGAAGAAAGGCCTTTTTGGGTAGAGACAGGCTAAAGATAAAAAATATTAAAACAACCACTAATAGACTGAGTACAAGATGAGAAAAAGAGTATAACTACTTTTTATTTTCGCATTTTTAGAGTATAACTACTTTTTATTTACGCAATAAAATATTTACTGACATCTGTAGGAACAATACATGCATAATAACGCTTGGGAGGAGGAGGAATGAGGTTTAAAGGAATGCAGGAATTCAACATTTTTTGTAATGTTGGACTAATGATAGTAGCAAGATAATATATGGAATGTACATTGTATTTGACTGGAAAAAATGTTACAACGGTTTGTTTTCTTTTCTATTAATGTGTGTTTGCCTATGTCTTAAATGATAACGTAATAAAGGTATTTAAAAATGGTTACTGACTTCACAGACAGAGGCACTGTGGATGGCTGGGAAGGAGGTACATGTAGGAGTAAAAGATAGTGAGGCCATTAGTCAGTTATTAAAAAAAGTAGAAAACTGCCTTCAAAGATTAAGACATTTTAGATAAAATAGGCACTGGACTCAAACTTGTGCAGAAAAAGAATAAAAACTTGAAGGGTCTTTGATTGCACTGTAAAATCAGTGAAACTATAAAGGATTACGATCAATTCATTGATCATAACAAAGTTGTTAATGTTCTTGAGAACTGGATTCATGAAATGTATTCTATGAAAAAAAGTTAAGGAAATTACTTTAATCAAGTCAGAGCATGCATTAACAAATTATTTGAATTGGTGATAGGGTAAATGTAAATAGAAGTGTAACTACTGTTTGTGTACAAATGTAAATAGAAATGTAACTACTCTGTGTTTGACTAGACCTTAGTATAATTATAAGTTATGTACTTACCATAACTTGGTATCTGTGTTGTCTTCTTTCATTTCTTCTCGTGGTTGGGTTATGGATCCGACTCGGCCGCATTTTTGCAGACTAGGATCCAAGTCTCGAGCTCCTCCCACTTCCCATAATGCACTGACAGAATACAGAAAAACTAGAAGGCAGTACGAATTAAGAACCAGAGGCTCAAAACCCAGGCACATCAGTTCCTAAAAAGTTCTCTCCAGGTCTTCCAGAAAACTGGGTAGGGGGTGGCTGGGAGAGAAAGTGAGAAGGAATGAAAGAATACAACACAGATAAGTTATGGTAAGTACATAACTTACAAATTTGATGTTGTCTCTTTCATTCTGCCTCACAGCTGGGTTAGAATCCCCAGCCGTACAACTCCTGGGTGGCCTCAAGGAAGGATATGCTGGGGTACTGCCTAACCGAAGGAAGCCCTGGACACAATACCTAATTTGTAATGCATGATAAAGACAAGAGTTTTTGACCATGTTGCTGTAGCACAGATATAATCTAAAGATGCCCTGGAAGAAAAGGCAGATGATGTGGGCATAGACCTACTTCAGTGGGCCTTAGGAGGACAAGGTAACTGTAATCCACTCTTGCATAAATCAAAGTAATACAATCTATTATCCATTTACCATGAGTTACTTTTGAAACCGCCTGGCCTAGGCGGCTATGACAGAAGGACACACATAATTGGTCTGATTTTCGAAAGGGCTTCATCCTATTAAGATAAAAATGTAACTGACTATGACTACCGAGCGAATGTAACAAACATTCTCTTTCAACAGAAAAATGTGTGAGCAAAACTGACAGTTGTATGGCCTGGTTGAGGTTGGATTCTGTAGCTACCTTGGGCATGAAGAAGGGATTAGTACAAAGGGCCACCCTATCTTTGTGAAAAATTATGCAATAAGGCTTATAAGACAATGCCTGAATCTCTGAAATTCTCCATGCTGAAGTGGTGGCGATAAGAAAGACCGTCTTCCAGGAAAGAAACTAAGTCACAAACTCTAGTCTTCCATGAGAGAAACTAAGTCACAAACACTAGCTGGTTCAAAAGGTTTTTGAATTAAGCCTTGTAAGACCACAGTAAGATCCCATGTCGGGGAAGGGTCTTTAAATAGAGGCCTGAGGAGGAAGATTCCTTTCAAGAAGGCTTTGCACAACTTGAAGGTTGTAGGGGAACTGAAAGTACTACCTGAATGAAAGTTAGAGATGGCTGCCAACTGAAGTTTGATAGTAGAGAAACTGGCTCCTTCTTTGAAAACAGATGCATGGAAGAGAAGGATAGCCAATATTGGAGCTGAAAAGAAGTCAATGTTCTCTTTGGAAGCCCAGAAGGCAAATCTCTTCCATTTACTCCCATAAACGTCCTTAGTAGCCAGTTTCTGGGAGGCTAGAATAATGTCTCGGGCAGGGTAAGCAAGCCTGGACCTTCAGTCACTTGAAGTGGAGAAACCAAGCGGTCACTTTGGGGGATATCAGACTGGGGTGAAAACCCTACACTGGGTGAAAAAGGAGGTCCTTTTTGGGTTCCAGTATTGTTGACGAAACAAGTCATGGACATTCAGAATTGCCAGTGAGCTGAAACACCTGATGTTCATAAGGTTCATTTCAATATATCCCATGTGCCTCTGATACAAGAGGTTTGGGAGGTCACTCAGTGAGAAATTCTAGCTTTGTTGGAGTTTTCGTTTTTATTTTTACTGATTGGTTTTTCAGTGACCTTCTCACTCATTGTTTTAGTTTGTTGTCTGGGATATTTTTGCAGTGACCCTAATGATAATGGACATCAGATGGGTATAACAGCCCTGTGTTTCTAATGCTTAGTCAAAAACTCTGCTTGTGCTGTGCTGATGAGATCATAACAAGGCTAAAATATGCATATCCATAGCTAGTGGGGTTTGGCTTCATTGGCCTGAAATTGTCCATTAAAACGAGGAAGCAAGTCATGGGCATTCAGAATTGCCAATGAGCTGAAACACCTGATGTTCACAAGGTTCATTTGCATATATCCCATGTGCCTCTGCTACAAGAGGTTTTGGAGGTCACTCAGTAGAAGTTCTAGCTTTGCTGGAGTTTTCATTTTTGTTTTTACTGATTGCACTGGTTTCTAGAAAAGGTGCGCTGAAGAGTTGAAAACCTGACCCTGATGGCAGACAAGGTCTTCCCTTCCTGCTCAATGTGGGTTAGGCTTTCTGACAGATGGTCCAAAAAGGGAAGACCCATCAAATGGGTCAATGACAAAGGACACCTTAAAGGGTTTTGTGAAATCACAAAGCCTCATCCAGGCATGTCATTGCCTGAGCTGGCTGCCCGTGTAACACCCTCCATGGAATGAGCGATAAGCTTCATTTAAGAAATGGACAAGGATGAAAGAGTTGTCAGTTGGGGGGAGACCTTCTTGAAGTCCTCTGCCAACATGATCTTTGCCAGAGTTTTTGAGAGTTCCTTCACCAGTTCCCTCTGTAATCAAGTAAAGTGTGCCAGGTAGTTTAACACTCTCCGCGATAAGGTGGCCAAGGTGCAAAAGCATTTCCCAAATCTGTTCATCTCTCTGGACTCCCTGTTCAGAGGATGGACAGTGGAGCTCTGTTCTGCTAGCTCTTTTTTTGTAGCTGCTGCCACAACCATGGCACACTGGAATATCCTTGGTCCAATATGGTCTGCCCTTAGGGGGGAGATAAAAACTTGTCCGGATGTTTGGTAATTGGTTCGACAGAGTCTGGCTCTTCCAGGCCCAGCAGGACACCAAATCCACTAGCTTGCCTGCCGGGGGGACCACCCAGGATGTAGTAGATGGGCCTTTCCCAAAAGCCTCTAAAAACACAGACTCTTCTGAGGAAGGAGGTTGGACCGACCAACCACCACTTTGCCTCAGGATCTCTAAAATGTCTCCCAAGGAGACGTCCTCCAGTGGTGATCTGGGGGATCCTTCCCCTTCATCAAAATCTGTGCCCTCTGTAATGAACTAATTAACATGCCTTCTTTTGCACGTCCTCATCTGGAATCTCCTCTGTGGGATGTTCAGGGAAGGTCTCAGAAGAAGAGGGGACTCCCTCTAGGTAAGAGTTTGGATGCTAGTCTGGATGGGCTGACTCTGGGCAGACATAACTGGCTCAAGTCTCTGATCCAAAGGGAGTTGGCAGGAAGGGTCACAGCTCAGAGAGACCAGATCCCTATGACAACAGAAGGCCCTTTCCATAACTTGGAATGCATAGTGACCAACTGAATCTCTCCCCAGTTTCACAGGAGCCACGGTTACTGAAGAAGAAAGGGCAGGGATCCCTGAGCCCTGGATTCCTGGTAGATTTGTACCCAAGCTGTCTAGACCCGAAGCGCCAAGAGGAAGAGATAGGCTCCGACATAGTTGGAGCTGAACCCCTCACCCCAAATCCAAATGGGACATCCCAGATCTCAGACCCACTGCGATCCAACATTGGAGCAGAGAAAGTCAGGGTGATGGTTGGAGTGGAGCAAGGCTAAATTCTCATACCCGACCCCAGCTCTCTTGGTTGGCTATGATCTTGAGACTCTGACTCCAAGAGACAGATCGGAGAAGGAGACTGAGCCTGGAGGGAAACACTCATAGATCTCAGAGGGGAAGGAGTGGAGAAGACCCCTACCTGGATCTGAGTCATGAGAATCGTCCTGATCATCCTGTCCATGTCAACCTCTGAAGGCTCCTAGAAGACTGGAAGAAGCCACTGACGGGGGACTGGAGTGCCTGATGGGTGTCTGCTGCAGTCCAAGGGAAGAAGCAGCCTCAATGCCCAGCACCGGGTGGGATCCCTAGCTATCAGATCCATAGTCTTATGATCGGAGTTGGAAGTAGTAGCATCTGGAGAAGTGAGGATTAGGCAAGCACCAGTCAGATCTGAATAGTGATTCGGGTCTGCTGGAGCAGACGTGGGTCTGAGATCCAATCCTGTCGGATCCGAAAGTCTTGGAATTTTGGAGGGTGGCTCTGAAGATGCTCTCGAGGACTTGAGGGTGCATCTTGGAGGCGGAAGACCCTGCCACACTCCTGGAGGGGGTGTGAGCCCCTGGAGAGAAACTTGAAGCAGGCAAGAGACCCTTAAGAATTAACTTATTTTTGCAATTGGCAATAGCCCTAGTGTTGAAGCTCTCGCAGATAGAGCAAGCTGGCCGCAGATGTTCAGGGGCAAGGCAATAAACACGAAGTATGTGTATCTGAATGCAGGAATTTCTGACAGCATTCAGAGCACCTCTTAAAACCGGCAGGTTTACCTGGCATGTTACAACAAGCACACACAAAAAAGGAACAACCAAAACACCACACACGACAATCACAGCAAAGGCACTGTATCACTATATAACAGACCTAATCAAAATTAGCTAAACAAAGTATATATCTATATCTATATATATATATATATATATATATATATATATATATATATATATAGTACAGTTATATACACTGGATTTGGGTAATCTGCTAGGTGAGTAGAAGAGAAAGCACGGGCAAAGTCTAACTGCAGAACAAGGAAGAGAAAGGAAGGATTCTAAGCTTGGACTGCTACGGGAGGGGTGGAAACCGGAAAATACACAACTATCTGAAAACTTGGAAGTAAAACTAACAATCCCACTGCCAAAAAAGTGACAAATGGCTTGAGACTTGCAAAACATCTGTCACTGCTGGCAGCAAAGGAGATCTGAGCGAGTTAGGTAGAGGACAGTGCATTATGGGAAGTGGAAGGAGCTTGAGACTTGGATCCTAGTCTGTAAAAATAAGGCCGGATCGGATCTGTAACCCAACCATTAAGAAGAATGAAAGAGAGAACATCAGAATGCTATAAGCAAATGTAGCTTTTCTCCTCAGCCCTCCTCTGAAAATGGGTATTACCCGGTCAGACTTTCCCAGTAAACAAAGATAAATAAATAAATAAATAAATAAAATAGTTACCCTGAAGTACTACAAGTTATAAAGAACTGAAGGAGAATGAGTCCCTCACAGTTTTAACACATTATCAGACACACTGCATTGCTCAAAAAAGAATGCCAAAAAAGGGACCTTTAACAGCTTTAAAAGCTGTTCAGCACTTAGCTCTGTCACTTTTGTTGCCCATCAGGCAGTGCAAATTACATTATAGGTTTCAAACCTGTCTGTGAGTTTCCAACACAGTTTTGTGATGATACAGTCTATGTGGCAGAATGAGGTTTATTGATGACATTGTTTTTTTTAAATTAACTAAAAAATACCTTGCTTTAGCTAGGCTCTTCCACATGAACCTCACTACATCAAGGCTATTTTCTGCCAATACTGAGGTGCAATCAGCATGTACTATAATAATACTAGGGGGATAAAAAGGCATTATGGTTATGTTATGTGCCTGCATAAAAGACAAGGGTGTAGATGTGAATCTGCAATGAGTGCATGATGTACCGCTGTGTGTGTGTGTGTGTACATGCAAACATTATGTCTGGAAGATAATTCTATCCACAACATACTGTGTTGGCTGTTACGTGACAAAGAGGAATTCACTGCCAGTGTCAGCAGTCACTAGAAACGAGAGTAAATGATAGCAGCTGTCACAGATGCTCTTAAGGACAAGTCCATACTGTTCTGGGGTACGCAAACAGTTCAGCTAATTAATGCAACTTCAGCTCCCTTGTCCATTTCAGGTTGCCCAGATCAATGAAACTTTAGTTTCCAGGCTTTGTAACATGAAAAATGTCAGCCCACAACTTTCACTATAAATCTCAGGATGCATAGCTCCTTTTGCTAGTCTGACATGTCCACTCTCCAGGACAGATGTACAAGTTTAAATGATCATCTACTAAATGTCCACAGGGAAAGTGACATACATGTTTAGCACAGATCTGTTATCTGGACGTCATATAACATTTTATACAAATACTGTAAATCAACAAATACTGATGCATAATATTTTGGCATCATTTCAAAAGCACATGTTGAGATGTAAACATTCAAGTTATTAATGTGAACAGCATGCTCTGAGTATCCTTAAGTCTTATAAAGTTTACAGTTCCGCTAGGGTTGAGAGCTGCACACAAATGGAAAAAATATCTCACTTGTGCAATATGCAAAATGTTAAGATCTTATCACATGGTAAACTGCATTTCTAAGCACAAGGCCTTAGACTACAGTCAAGTTATTAATCACAAACTACCAAGGGATCTAGATTTACAAAATATAACTTAGCCAAGAGATCTTAGTTCATGCAGCAATTTTTACTAAGATAAGACCAGATTTATCAAGGGAGGATTTCTCTCAAGAAACAAAATATAACATTTATGATTTCAGCTCCAATCCTCATAATTTAAACAACAGACGTTTGGGGTAATGTTTTTATAATTTAGACAATGGAGCTTTGAGGATAATGTCTTAGAAACCTACTCACAGTATTTCCAAGACTAGTTTTCAAAATGAATTATGGCAGTTTGTTCAGTCATGTACTTTGTTTCACACTGGAGATGCATGCTTTCCAACAATCCTTATATCAAAAAGACATTTACTAGTATGCAGTACTAATCTACTCAGTGTAACTATGAAAGCAATTTATCACCCAGTTCTCTATCCTCCCTCCTTGAACAATGGCCAGTTTCCAGCAATGCTAATATCTATATTATTACAAGTTTTTCCAAGCTGGTCTCTCATATTATAAAAACATTATTGATGTATTAAAATTTTAGCCTATAAATTAGTTCTAAGGTCCACAAAATTTAGAAAATATAAATGAGTTTGAGTACAGAGCAGCTGCTTATGACCATTAACTGAAGTTTTACTATTTCTCCTATTTGTGTTTTTGCTCTCTGTGTAATGAATGGAGATGTGTTTTCTGTTTGTTTGTGTCTTTCGGCTTTTCCCGGTCAGGGGTCACCACAGCGGAACTCTGGTCCACCAATGATTGGCAGTAGATTTTTACATGCCGAGTTACGAGCCCTGACGCACAACATTCAATGAAGGAATGCCCATTCACGCATGTCTCCACACAGAAGACGCTCTAGCTGAGAATCAAATGGGACAACATCTTGCTGTGAGGTAACAACGCTACCGCAGCACCACCACTGCAGTTCATGAAATAAGTGCAATATGATTTACATTATTTAAAATGCAATTAACTTATCAGTCATATTAATTGTACTTATTTATTAATTAGGTAAGTGAATTAGTCTTTCTCAGATCTTTTTCTATTTGTTCAGCCTTGACCCAGGCCACAGAGATAGAGAGAACACAAAAGCCACTGCAGACAAAGGGAGAACATGCCAAATCCATAACGTGACTGGAAAAGACTGAATCAGAGTTTGGAGTTCTGAGGTAAAAGCCCTAACTAATAGGCCACCATGATGCTTAAGCCCTTGAGTGCACACATTTAAACTTGGCACCAAAGTAAAAGTGAATATCTGCATCGAAGGCGTAGGCCTGCTTCAAGCAGCATCTAATGAAATACAAGTTATAAAATGTTCACACAGTATGGCACAGAAAATTTAGACAAAAAGGTGAGCAGTACAACACCGTGAAACTGTGACTGTGGTCATAACAAGTAGTGTGTCAGCACACATGCCCGTTAACGGCTTTACATTTCAGGTTTTTGTTCTTTATGCTACAACACTTCTTATAATACATAAAAACATTCTACCAAGTGTTGTTGAAGCAACAGATTTAAAAGTGTGTCTAACTGAACATTTCAGCATCAGAGGAAACCAGTCTCACTGATTCAATGCTTTATGGCATCAATATGACTACTCACATACCACATTCTCGTAGATGAGGGATTACAACCTGAAAGGTGAGCACTTTTGTGTTGCTTTACCATGCAGTAGGACTTAAAAGTGCCCTTCTCAGAAACTACATCTCTCCAAAACTAGCTGCAGTCTTGCTACTGGAACATTTTAGGTTCATAGGTGAATGCTAGGCTAGCCTGCAGACCATTATACGCCTAGTCAATAAATAGAGGTCAGAATCAAACCCTCTGCCTTGTATGTTTACATTATGCCAACCCTCCCCAGTTTCAAGTCTTTTGAGGGATATAAAATAAAGATAAAAGAAAAGCTGCAACAGTAAACTACACATTAACTGGTTCAGCAGTACCTCATACTTTATGGGGGCTACAAGATGTAGTATTTGTTCATATGGATTATAAAGGATTCAGTTATGGCAGCTAAGGACATATGGGAAGACACTAAACAGAAGACAATGCAAAAATAAAACTGTAAGCCCTTGATTACAGATCTGTATAGTAAAATACAAGTAGCAAAAGTGTTTTTAGTCCCTTTACTCATATATACAGGTCAGGCATATTTTCAGACAGAAGGGATGTGATGTATAACATTTAATAAAAAGTTGAAAATTTATATAGGAAAGGAAAAGTTAAATGGGATCAGAAGATTCGTCCCACAGATCAAGGTCTTTTGAAGGTGTACCTTAATGCTACACAGTTAAGGCTCACCTACATAACTCAAGCAGTAGACTATCTTGCTATAATGAAATTGCTAGATTTGCTATAAATGTACCAGACAACACACACCACTGCACAGCTCTCAGTGTTCTCAAATGGCTCAAACTTCCACTCCTCCTAGACATCTTACAACTCAATATGCCACACAAAGTTATACATCAACCCAGTAAGTACCCAGCACTTAACCCACTCATTCAAACACACATACCCACCAGGACCCTCTGATCTGAAGACAAGCAACTAGAAACCCTACACAGACCAAACAAAAAAGCTGGACAGTGTCTATACTCATACTGTGGCAAAACACTGGAATGCTTTATCAGCAAACAGAGATATAACAAACCATAAGAACTTTAAACTGACACTAAAAAAACATCACCTTCTTGATACAAGCATCTACCCCTGTACCAAAACTACCAAGCTACCCAATTCCTACCCACCTTCGCCTCCACTTACTCTTCTACTCTCTCTTCCTTCCTCTCCCCACCCCCCTTTTTTTACTCTACCTACCATACACTACTTACATCTATCACTTTAGATGACAAAGCAGCTAGATTATTTACATGACTAAGAACTTGATACACTACTACAAATACTAAGTTCCCCATTTCTCCTTGTTAATTAGCTGCTAGAATTACTGCTGCACATGAACTTTTTTAACCTCCCTTTCTAAAATTATACCTGCAGTCCACCTAACAATCTTTACAGCTGACAACAAGCTACATAAGACATCATGACGTATACCAACAGTCCACCTAAAAAAGATTGTAACAGATAAACAACTTGTATCAACCTATATCTCTGTATTTCTTGTTTGCTATACAGAAAGCATAACAACTTTATACATCATTAGGACTACCTTGAAACTTATTGTAGGCTACACTCCCACTTGTAAATTTAATTATCTCTGCACTTTTTTCTTTTTGTCAATGTTTTTAATTTGTGGAGCTTTTCTCCCCGGGCCTCCACTGAAAATGGATTTCTGATCCAGTCGGAATTTCCCGGTTAACAAATGTCAAATAAAATAAAAAGTGGAAAAGGATGATGATAAAAGAGATGAGTTTAAAAAATATTTTATATATATATATATATATATATATATATATATATATACACACACATACACACACACACACACACACACACACACACACACACACACACACAAATTTGCATTTTGGAAACATCTTTCTTAAGCTTAACATCACAAGGAAAAAAATGAAAATATCAACATGCCTCTCCAAAGCTACCAAAACAGCAGTAGGCAAATGCATTCCTCTTGCCCATCTTGAATATGACCTGCTTTTAATAGTATCAACGTATCAACGTCTAAAAAAAAACACCAAACTCATTAAGTCAATAACAAAACAGGAACAGCACTGAATAACCTTTGAAAAAACAAACTTGCTCCCAGTGCAAAAACATGTTCACTTTTACTAGACACTCTATTACTCAAACTTCTAAGCAACAAAGACATTTCTCATCTGGTAGCCAAGCGTACATGAACTCTCCTCACATAAGACCTCAGGAACCATAGTAGCTCTGCTGACTTAAAGCACCCAACACCAAGCTTCACTGCACAGACCACAGTTTGATTCTTGGTTCCAAACTCTGGGAATTTCTTCGCCTTACCTTAAAGGATCACCATCAGGCTCTTATTTCCACTCACAGCTAAAAAAAAAGAAGTTATGTACCTACCATAACGTTCCATGTTAGTTGTCTTCTTCTCGCCTTCTTTCTTGCTGGTTGGGATCGGAGCCGATCCTCGGCTTAGACTCGGCCATCTTCAATAGCTTGAGAGCTGTTTACTGGCTCGAGGCTACCCCATATCCCATGATGCCTGGCGCTAGTTACCCAGATCTCGTTTGAAAAAGCTTTTCCAGACACAACTAAGGAAGAATACTGCCCTAGTACCCCCTTGGGCCTAACTGTGAAGCTATTTAAGCAGAAAAGGACAACCAGAGAAGGTTCAGCCAATGAAATCTGAAAGGGGAGCTCCTCTCGATCCACTAGGATAGGGGGATGGAGGGTGGGACGCAAGAAAGAAGGCGAGAAGAAGACAACTAACATGGAACATTATGGTAAGTACATAACTTCTTTATGTTAAGTTGTCTATCTCGCCTTCATTCTTGCTGGTTGGGACAGCGTCCCTAGCACCTACTATCCTGGGTGGCTCATTGGAACAGACTCTTCAGAACAGTGGAACCAAAATCAGCTCTGTTTCTGGAAGCAACGTCTAGTTTATAATGAGAAATGAAGGTATGTGGGTTAGCCCACGTAGCAGCTGCACAGATAGATTCCATGGGCAACCTAGATTGGAAGGCCACCGAGGTGGCCAATGCCCTAGTAGAGTGGCCTTTTGGTTTGATAGATAATTCTTTGTTTCTCAGCTGGTAATGAATGAAATAATGTGAGACAACCACCTAGATAATGTTACCTTTGAGACTGGAAGGCCCCGTCTGCCCTCAGCATAGCAAAGGAAGAGTTGGTCTGACTTCCTGATATCCTTTGTCCTATGCAAATAAAAAGGCAGTTGTCTGTGAACATCCAACTGGTGCAATTTATATTCTGCCTTATTCGTGTGATTAGGAAAGAACACAGGAAGGTCTATGGATTGATTTAAATTATTTTGCGAACAGACCTTAGGAAGGAAGGAAGGATTGGTCCTTAGAGCGACCCTATTGTTATGAAAAACTAAGTATGGAGGATGAATACATAAAGCCTGAAGCTCCGAAACACGTCTGGCAGAAGTAATGGCTACCCAAAAGAGAGTCTTCCAGGATAAAAACTTAATGGAGCAAGATGCTGCAGGTTCAAAAGGTGGCAAGATCAGGGAAGCTAGCACCAAATTTAAATCTCACGGAGGTGGGGGATCCCTCACTGGGGGCCTAAGCAGAGTGGTTCCTTTGAGGAAGGCTTTACACAGCTTGTGAGACATGATTTTGTTAGAAGACAACCCAAAGTGAAAATTCGAAATGGCAGCTAACTGAACCCTGACTGTAGCATAAGCGGAACCAGAATGGAAGAGTTCCGCTAAAAATTCCAAAATCTCATGGACAGGGGCTGAAAAGGGATCTATATTCTTAGCCTCTGCCCAGCAAGAAAAACGTTTCCACTTGGCTAGCATAAGTTTTCCTAGTTGTGGATTTGTGCGAGGAGATAATTTCCCGCACAGAGGAGGAAATATTTGGAAGCCTGGCTAAGGTTGGAAGTGGAGCAACTAAGCTGTGAGCTGGAGTGTTTTAAGGGATCGATGCTGTCTGCCTGATTGATGAATCAGTAGATCTAGAATAGGATCCAGAATCCAAGGCTGCTCGAGAAAGTAATGATGCAGGAATGGAAACCATATCTGTCGAGGCCAGTAGAGGGCAATGAGGATCATTTTGAAACCCAATGCAGTTGCTCTCTATATGAGTTTGGATATTAGGGGAAAAGGAGGGAAAGCATAAAGAAGTCCCTGCGGCCAATCGTGGACTAGAGCGTCTCTGGGGGAGTGGCCGGGAAGTGGGAGAAGAATTCGCTGCACTTGTTGTTGAAAGGTGTGGCGAACAGGTCGCAGCAAGGCTGCCCCCATTTGCGAAAGATTTGTTTCGCAATAACCTGATTCAGAGACCACTCATGCGGCATGAGAATTGCTCTTCTGAGCCTGTCTGCGATGACGTTGGAACTCCCAGGAATGTGCATTGCGATCAGAAAACGTTGGGAAGAGATCGCCCACTGCCAGAGTCCGATTACTTCTCGACATAGAGGATAGGACCTGGTTCCGCCCTGCTTGTTGATGTACCACTGACATATTGTCGGTTTGAATTGCAATGGTCCCGGGAGGGAGAGAGTCCTGAAGGGCTTGCAATGCTAAAAGCACGGCTCTCATCTCCAAGACATTTATATGCAAATGGCACTCGTGAGGCTGCCAGGTGCCTTGGACTGTCCTGCCCTGATGATGCCCCCCCCCCACCCTATCAGGGAGGCATCCGTGGTCACTGTGGCGACTGGAGGGGATAGCACAAATGGTCTGCCCTGGGACAGTGATGGGGAGACCTTCCACCAAGCGAGGTGCTTCTTGCATGCTTCTGTGATCATAATCTTGTGAGACATGGGAAGCTGTTGGTAGGACCACTGTGTGAATAGAAGCCACTGGAGGATTCTCATGTGAAAGCAGGCCAGGGGGACAAGAAGAATTGCTGATGCCATGGAACCCAGTGCTCGGAGGATGAACCTGACTTGAATCGTTTTGCATGTTAATAAAATCTGTACTTGCTGGTGAATTAGTGATACCCTGTCTGGTGGAAGGTTCACAAACATGTTCCTTGTATTTAGATTTGTGCCTATATAAGTGATATGCTGACAGGGCAACAATGCAGATTTTTCGAAATTTATTGTGATGCCTAGCCTGGAGCAAGTTTTGATAGTGTAGTCCTAGGCTTGCAGAAGGTGATGCCTGGTGGAAGCAGTGAGGAGCCAGTCGTCTAGATATGGAAACACCTGGAATCCCTGATGTCTCAGGTGAGCCGTAACCACTGCCATGCATTTGGTGAACACCCTAGGGACTGTGGTGAGACCAAAGGGCAGAGCTCTGAACTAATAATGACTGGCCCCCAGCCAGAAGCAAAGGAATCTTCTGGAGCACCTGTGCATTTTGATGTGGTAGTACGCATCCTGAAGATCTATAGAGCACATCCAATCGTCCTGACCCAGGAAGGGTAGAATGGACTGTAGCGTGACCATCCGAAACTTTGTTCTTTGTACAGACCTGTTTAGTCTGCTGAGATCCAGAATGGGTCTCCAGTCCCCTGTCATTTTGGTCTCCAGTCCCCTGTCATTTTTGGCACCAAAAAGAACCTTGAGTAAGTTCCGGATCCAATCTGGTCTGCTGGGACCTTCCTGGATGACCCTTTTGTGCGGCAGCTTTGAAATTTCTTTGGCTGCTTGGTCCTTTAGATTGGGTGGAACATCTGGAAGGGACTTGTTTGACGGTAAAGGGGGTTGAGCATAGGGAATTCTGTAACCTCCGGATATGATAGACTGTACCCACCTGTCTTGAGCTAGAATCTGCCAGGCTTTGGGGTACAGTGAAAGTCTTCCCCCGACTGCCTCCAGAGGTGGGCAGCCAAGAAACCCTTCAGGGATGCTGAAAGGGCTTCTCAGAGAAGGATTCTCTGCTGCCCTCGTTCTACGGACCCCCTCTGCCACGAGGGCGGTGTCTATTATTGTTCCCTCTTCTGCCCCTGGAGGGGAACTCGCCACATGTGTCAGGCAGGGCTCCCTGGGATTTGTGGAACCACATTTTTCCACTCTTCTGACACTTGGGGTATGGTCTGGAAGGAGTGGAAAAACAGACTCCCACGGAAGAGAGAGTCTTCCCTTCCTGTTCACACCTGGTTAGTGTGTCCTTCACCTGTGGTCCAAAGAGAGCAGAACCATCAAAGGGGGTATTGGTGAAAGATGCTCTGAAGGGGTCCGCAAAATTATATAAGCGCAACGCCTGTACCTGCGGCTCTACTTGCACCATCGGCTGCATAAGAAATGAGCCTCATGGAGGAGTTAACAACTTAATTCAGAGTCGCCAGCTGGGAGGCCACCTTGGCTTTAGCTTCCTCAGCTGATGGATCTTGGAGGGTATCTCCAAGCTCTTTAAGGAGATCCCTCTGAAGGCGGGTGAAATGGCACAAATAATTCAGAGACATCATAGAAAAGGTCACTGAAGCAAACATTCGCTTCCCATATCTGTCCATAGTCCTAGACTCCTTGTTAGGAGGATGGACAGATAACGAAGTTTCTGCCAACTCTTTCTTTGTGGCTGCTGCTACCACCATGGCATCAACAGGTACGCCCTTAGTTAAAAACTGTTTGTCCTGAGGTGCAGTTACAAATTTAGCAGGTCTCCTGGGGGTTGGTTCCACTGTGTCTGGAGCTGATCACGCCTTCCGAGCCACCACAAAGTGGGTCGAAAGGCGGAGACACCCAGGAGGTGGAGGGTCGGGAACCAAACCCGTCCACAAATACCGGCTCATCCTCAGAAGGGGCAAGGGTATTCCAGTTCCCCCTCTGCTTAAGGATGTCAAGGATGTCTGAAAAGGAGACATCTTCAGAGGGGGATCTAGGGGACCCTTCTGAATCCTCTAAGTCGGTATCTGATGCGATAGACTCAGGGGAGTCAACGTGCTTCCTCTTGCATTTCCTCTGAGTGATCATGGAAGGCCTCAGAAGAGGAAGAAACACCCAAAGGGGTGCCCTGGTGCATTGGTTCCCCCACGCTTGGGGTCAGGAGGAGGGGCAGAGGCAGACGCAGGCACCATAGGGGGAGGAGCCGATGGGGTTGATCGTAGGACTGGTTCAGGGGCCAGTACACTCCTCATGACCTCGAAGGCATCCCTGCCCGGATGCAAAGAAGACTCTGGTTCCGAAGAAATCGGAATCCCTCTCCGCACCGAGGGGGACGGCTCCGAAGCCGATGTAGGAGCCAAGCTCACCTGCGCCGAAGCTCCGAGGGGAGTGTGGGGTCGGACAAGGGTTCAATGCCACTCGCCCCCTCAGAGCCAATGAAGGAGACCCTGCGCCCAGATCCCTCCAAGGACGGGACCAAGGATGGGATCGGAGCAGACGACGGAACCTTAGGAGAAGGTATCGGAGCCAATGGATCCACGACTTGAACTCCAACAAACTCCAGCTCCGAACTCAAGGGAGGAGTCGGAGGAGGAATATCTGCAGAAGTGGACGGAGCAGACACCTGATGACGGGGGCTGTACAACATTTTTGCTAGGGCCTGCGATTTCAACAACCTGCTGACCACTCTCTCCAAATCATGATCTGAAAGTCTAGAGGACCGAGAGGAGTGGGAGGACTTATGACTGCGCTCCGATTGGAGCAGAGGTGACCGTGGAGCCGAGCGTATAGACTCCAAGGAGGGAGACCTAGATCTCTTTCGACTCACGGACGGCTCCATAGTTCGTGCTGGAGCCGACTGTGAGGGAGGCACATCGGTTCCGGCCGGAGCCGAGGCGGATGGTGGTGTTTCACCCAACGACAGCTCAGAACTATGAGCCAAAGACTTTGGTGGCTTGGAGGATTTCGCAGGCTGAGCCTTAGCCGGTGAATCCTGTGGTTTAAGCAAACCCCGAAGGATTAACTTATTTTTGCGCTCCTGCAGGACCCTTGGGCTGAAAGCATGACAGACTGACCAAGAGTCCTGCAGGTGCACTGCGCCCAGACAGTAGACACAAGAAGTGTGACCATCTGACAACGACATCTTCTGAGAGCATGAGTCACACTTCTTGAATCCAGATACTTTAGTATCCTTGGAAATGTTACCACACACAGACCAAGGTTAAACACACACACACATACACACACATACACACACACACACACACACACACACACACACACACACACACACACACACACACACACAAACACAAAAAACAAGTTAGCAGGTATAACTAAATAAACTATACAGCTAAAACACACTGAAAACTAAGTAAAGTCTACTACTACAGACACTACCTAAAAACGTTTTTTTTTTTTTTTTTTTTTTAAACTAGAAAAGGACAAAAAACAGGTTAGCCTCTAATTTAAACGGCTACCGCTAAGTAAGGGAGGGGTGGGGAAAACTCTCTAAGTAAATCGAGTTTTCAAGAAAAAACAGGAGGGATACATACTATTTAGAGAAAATAGCTAGGAGAATAGTACAACTAAGAAATTAGGTACACTATAAAGGATAAACTTTAGTAAAAATATAAAAATACAATAAAGTATACGAGCCTGAGCCAGTGAGACAACCTCGCAGTCTGAAGCGGCAAACGAGATCTGGGTAACTAGCACCAGGCATCATGGGATATGAGGTAGCCTCGAGCCAGTAAACAGCTCTCGAGCTATTGAAGATGGCCGATCCCAACCAGCAAGAATGAAGGCGAGATAGACAACTTAACATCTTACGTTCACAGGTAAGGGCTAAGCTAGCTGCCTTTGTGGGCCATTTTAAGCATAGCCAATTTCTCTTTTTGCGGTAGAATTAACCTCATTTGGTTAGACTGGCCTTACCCATCCCATATTTGGTTGACAATTATATATTACCCATAATGAGAATAACTGGGAATCACACCATATACAATTTGAGGGGACCCATGCATGGGATAAAACTTTTAGGAGCTGCCTCTGTCCATTAGTAGTAAAGGGGGCAATCCTGGGGTAAATTTTCTGTTTCCCATCCACAGATCCAAGTTGCACTTGAATACAGACAGGGATGAACTTTATTTTATGTGGATGGGAGTCTGTTCCAGCAGTATCCTCTGCAAGATATACCTGTCCCTCTAAACCATTGTGTTGAAGTTGCGGAAGAGGTTTAGATTCCTAGACAGAGTATTTCTGATGCCATTTGACTTGGTGACATGCAGTAAATCCATCAGTATTTGGTTAGAGGATTCCTTGTATGCTAGACACAGGTCACCTCTTAGCAGTCTGCATGATACTAAGTATAGTCACAAGGCTATGAATTGGTCCATGAAGGACATGTTGTTTAGGCCATGTACCCTTTCAGTAAGGTATCTCTGTGGGCATTGCAACTGTGTCATATGCCTGGACAGATACATACCAAAGGGGGCATTACATTCAATGACTAGCCTAATGAGGGCTGAGTAAAGGAGTACAATGGCATTCCTAGATCTAGACGCAATCGCTTTGTTTATAAGCTGTGCAATGTAGAAGGACATTCTTACAACAATGGACACATATTGATCAAAAGTTAGGTCACTGTCCACATAACTTACCAAAACCCAAACAAAAGGGTCAACATGTAGGGGTGTATTGTTAATATAGTAGTTCCCTGGGAGAAATGACTTCTCGAAGGATAGAATAATGAATTTTTTGGCATTTAGTTTCAGCCCTATACTTTTAGGAACTATTATTTATTTGGGACAAACCTTCCTTCAGGATGGATAAGTCATTTGGGGATTCAATGACTGCTCCTAGCTTGCAGTCATCTGCAAACGTAGTTAGCCAGAGCCCTTTGATATCAGAAAAGTAGATAACAAACAGGAGAGGTCCCTGCACAAAACCCTGGTAGACACCACTGGTGACTTGTCTCTTTTAGGAGATAACTTCCCCTATTTTAATTTCCTGCATCCTAACTGTCAGTCAGCTGGCAATCCAGCAGGTGTTACTGTGGTTTATTCCCAGTTTATTTAGGTTTTCTACTATGCTTATAAGTGGGGAAATGTGTCAAACTTTGGCAGGATCAAGGTATGCTGTGTACAGTTTTGCCTTCAATCATTGCCTTGGTGACCTTTTCAAAAAAATTTACCAGGCTGAGTAAACATGACATGCCCTTGATGAATCCAAACTGAAGTCCACTGTTTGGAGGTTTCCTATGCTCTGATTGATTAGTTCCATGCAAAGTCTTTCCATGGCTTCACACATGAGGCAAGTTAGACTTATGGGACTGCGAAAGGTTCTCACTTATGCAGGGGAATGACTGTAGCTGTTCTCCATTCGTTTGACACAAAACCTGTAGAGAGGCTGAGACTGAACAGTGTAGTTACAGGTGTGGCTAAATCGTGCTTCGTCTTATTTAAGATGCATCCAGGGATATTGTCAGAATCTACTAGTGGAATATTTTTGGCTTCTGATTTAAGGACTTGGTCTTGGCTGACAGCTGGAGCCGAGCTAGTTTTAGCTATATCTTAAGGAACAGACGGAGGGGAGAGAAGGATAAAGTTACAGATAAATGTATCATCCAGTAGGTTTGTTATATCTTCAGCCTCAGTGTAGGTAACATCCTTCGTAATCAGCTCAGCGCATTGCGATGTTGTGCTTTTGAGATTACGAACATAACTAAAAAAAACGCTTTGCAACTGTTTTTGGTTTAGGTAGCTATTTTAGCCTCAAACCTGGCTCTGGTGGATTTTATTAAGCTCCTAAATTGACTGTTTATTTTAGTGAGAGGGGATCTAACATTCTGGGAATTATTATTCTTACTATTCATCAAAATCAATTTCCTTTTATTATAAAGCTTATTGATATTACTGGTTATACTAATTATGTCCTTGTTCTAATCCTTTCTAGCTCCTTCCTATAATTGTGTGCCAAACAGTACTTTATACTACATACAAGCTGTGGCATAATTGTTGGTTTAGATACTTATATAAGTTTAATAATGACCAAATGTATAACTTGCTTGACTGAACAGAGTCTGTAAACTGTTTGCAACATGTCTTGATATTATGATTTTCCTGTATTATTTTTTCTGTATGTTGTTTGGAGCTTTTCTCCCCGGGCCTCCGCTGAAAATGGACATGTATCCAGTTGGACTATACCAGTCAACAAATGTAAAATAAATAAATAAATATTACAGTGCCATCATGTGGACTTGATTCTGGGGTTTACCCTGTACTTGTTCCTATAGGGTACAGCTGCATCTATGTAGCTGTGTACATGCTGGTATAGTGTGGTGTTGTATGTTTCTGTATATTCAGTGAAGTTAACTTGGTTTGGTGAGGGATCTGAAGTTTGTTAATGTATCAGTTAGGAGTATGTAGTTTGAATTAAAGACATTTCTAAAGGTACTACCGAGTGAAAGGGATCTCCAGTTTCAATTTTATTTTGAAGGAGACTGCTTTATGGTCAGGCCCAACAAGTAATGAACATGTATAACATGTCTTATACAAGCAGCCAAATGCCAGTGTCATCCTTCTGATAACATTACCTAACGACCTCAATGCTTCCACACCCTCTGCTTCTCTCTTGTGCACTCTGCTGTAACCATTCACATAATTATGCTTATCCTTTATAGCTGTATATAGTTGTAAACAACTGCACGTCTGCAATTCTGACCACATACAATTGTATAATTATGCTGTTCTCTGCTCTCCTTGTATTTTGCTTCTGAACAGTTTTGGTCACATTCTTCTTAAGTTTAAAACCTTTGTGATTTTGCTCGGCTGAGACTGAAATTAGTCAGTTGTGATCAGGGCTCTACCTCAGTTAACAAATTTAAATAAAAATAAATAGTAAGTCATTAAGGAGAACAGTAACAACAAAACAGACTATTATTATTCATAAGCTAGCAGAAAGTACACTAAGAATTTAGCCAGTGCAAGAATGAAGAATTGATATATTAAAAATGGGGTGTCTATAAGTAGGTGGTTTAGAAAACTGGTGAGAAGGGGCTGGAATTTACTGGAGAAATTAGCAAATGAACTAAGAAACAACCAACACTCGAGTGAACTCAGGAACTGGAACTGAAAAGCAACAAAAAACAGTGTTCAGGTGAATACTGAGTGAAAAAAACTCTGGCAGAGGATTTAGCTGAGTCTAGAACATAATACACAAATAAACAGGGATAATAAATCCTGTGTGCTAACTAGAAGACTAAATCAGAGGAGGTTAGAACAGATTGATAGAGAATATAAAAGTAATTTAAAAGTGAAGAATGGGAATAAATCTGAAGGGCTCCAACTAAGCATCAAAGTCCAGATTCTATCCCCCCATGGAAACGCCTGTATATGTATTTCTATTTCCCAAGTAAACTTCAGGATTTTTTCTCAGATAGTTTGCAAATTCTGAAGATGTAATGGGGAAGACAGGCGTTAACTGAGAATATGCTTTTTGTGAAAGTCTACAGAATAGTTGACAGAAATGTAAGATTAAATGGTAGCAGCTAAGGAAATGATCTGTTTGTGGGAGCAGATAGGATCTCAACTGCCTAGACAGTGTAAAGTCATACCAAGTTTAATGCTAATGGCTGCCAAAAACAGCAATGACTTAGAAAACAGAAATTAAAATGTATACAAAATTTAACACAAGTATGAATACTGTACGTGAAATAAAAAATCTGTAGGTGGAATCTTTTGAAATGGAAAAAAGCAAATTTCGTAGAAATAAAAGTAATTAGTGAGAAAATACATGTAGGATAATGCTGCAGATGAGTAATGAAGCAAGGCAAGAGGGAGCAATTTATGCAATGTTTGAGTGAATTAAGTGCATGTATAATGCATGACAGTACAACACAATCTATTGACTTTTTTCCCCTTTTCTATTAATACATGTGAATTCATATTGCAACTTACAACATTATTTAATAAAGACATTCAAAAAGGAAATGCGTTTACGGATGTTTGTCTGTGTGAGAAAAGATTCTGCATTCACTGTGCACAATTATATAGATGCTTATATGTTACATCATTAACGACTGCCACATACCAGACAGCATCATGGCTCAGTGAGATACAGCCCTGCATAATTCTCATTAAACTAGTGGTCCAAGCAGACACGGAAGCCTTCATAGGTTCATAGGTGTTTTCTAGGCTAATGACCACAAAGGCCTTTTTAAGCCTAGCCATGCATCCCACATATCTGACAAGTTCTGATACCCTTGATAAGTGAAAGCACGGGCCTGGGAAATGAACCATTTACAGGTTACCTGTGCCATTAAACCCACAGGTGCCCTGTAAATGATTCATCTCTCAGGCCCATGCTTACACTTATTAATGGTATCAGCATAGGGGGTAAGCAGCTAATACCAGCTTAACCATCCTTGTGGAACAAAAGTAGGCATGGACAAAACACAAAAGCATCACCTAGGATAAGGCCTGGAATTGTGCTCCCACAGCATGGATTTAGATTTCACTCAAAAGCAAAGCAGTGCATACGAGTAGAAACACTCACTTGCACAAAGTTCTAATGTAGCAACTACTGCACGATCACTGAAGACCAGAAGCAGAATACAAAAATTGTCACTGCCACAGAATGATGGCCACAATCCCATCAGCTCTCACTTCTTCTTATGGGTGAAGCTGGTGCCTGTGACACGATGTTGCCAAAGAATTTTTGGTAAACAATTCAGTTTTGAGATTTCCAGTTTCTGGTACAGTCCCATGCTGCCATGTATATTAATTAATCCAATACATTTTCCTGTGAAGTGATAGCGATTGATTTGCTAGCTTTAATGGACTGCTGAATTCTATCACTACTCTTGGAAAATTGCTGTCCATCTTCAAATTAAAAAAATAAAATAAAAAAACAGAATGACTGGAAACGCCTTCACTTCTACTTCACTTTCATCTGCTTCTCCTGCACTGGCCCCCAGTGAGCTGTCCTCTGCTCTCCTGAGTGGAAACGTGTATGCTGAGGTTTATTAGCATCAGTTTGCTTCTCCTTAGCCTCAAAACAGTGCAAATATTCCCAGGGGCTCTCTATTCCATCCAGTGGATCTTGTTAATGTCATTACTATGGAACATCTGCTATAATCCATTACTGGGCAGTATGCTACTTTATCCACAAGGACTGAACAGTTGTTATGGATGGGACTTGTCACAAAATTACTGCAAGCTTCCTCCTTGTAGCTCTTCTGTCTGAAATGAGGAATGATGCCTCTACAGTAATCTTCAGCAACAGCGCAGAGAGATCACCACCAATTTACACCTTAATCTGTCCTTATTACTATCCTCATACTTTCTCTGTTTTGATTGCCAGGTCTGGTTATTTTTTTTTCAGATATGCTGCCTTGTAATCTGTCCACTCCACCACCTACAAAATTATCACTAAATCCTAACTTTAAAACTGCCCACGAAGAATAAAAAGTCTGCATACAAATCGTTGACTATAAAAACACAGTTGACCTTCTTGTGGCTGGTTAGCCAACAGAATGGCACACCTTATGGAGACAGTGATTCAAGGAGTCCATTTCCTTGTGCTGCTTTTTCCCCCTTTACTGTTGGGGTCTACACTTAAGCAGCCCAGTCACACTATTCAGTATATCTTTAGACAAATGCTATCTTGTCAACTTGTGAAGTCCTTTTCATCATGGATGATACTTTCATTTCATAGCTAAGGCTATTAGACATTTGTGTCATCAACCAGTGCGCTTTCCTGTTGCCAGTATTTTTCCTTAGAGCAGCAGCTTACTACGTGTCTCAAGGTTTTACCTATTGCCATCAACCATAGATACAACTGGCATCTCTGCAGCAAAGTCCACAAAGTACAATTGCATAGGAACTTACCATAACGGTAGATACTGAAACATGTTCACCCAGCTGCAGTAGTACTAACTCTTGGAAAGTGCAGTTGTGTAAGATTTTACCATAATGGTAAATGTCCTTCTCTTGACTTTGCAGTATTGATTACATTAGGAATCCCCCTGACAAGGATGGCCTGAAGTCTGGCCAGATACCAAAGCCTTTAGGTTGATCTAAGGTATACCGTACGTGACACACATGCTCCCCTTGAGTAGTGTAAGGCATTAACGGTGACATCTGGACGTACCATCCTCAAAACTGATAGCCCGAGTAGGAATGCCAGTCCAAGGAGTAGAGAGGTAATCAATACATCCAGAACAGAAAAGGACCAGGGGGGGGAGGAGGGAGGGAGTGAATACTGCAACAGTGAAGAGAAGGACATCTACCATTATGGTAAGATCTTACACAACTGTACTATGTCCTTTCATTTCATTGTTGCAGTATTCATTACAAAAGGGAGAGTGCCAAAGCTCAGGAACTTAAAACGGAGGAGGAAGAGCCAACAGAGCTTTCTAGAAACCCATGAGGAATGGCCCTAGTAAAAACCAGCTCTAGCTCTGGAAATTCCATTAAACTTGTAGTGCTTGGTAAGTGTATGCACAAAAGTCCAGGTAGCTGCCTCAAGAACAGAGTTAGTATCTAATCCCTTGAAAAAAGAACCAGAAGAAGCCACAGCTCTGGTAGAGTGAGCCTTAACTGAAGAAGGAAAGAATTTACCACGCAAGGAATAACAAAAAGAAATGGCTTTAGAAATCCAATAAGAAACAGTTTGCTTGGACACAGCCAAGGACCTAGGATGAAAAGAAACAGAGCTGATCAGACTTACGAAAAGTCTTAGTCTTATCCAAATAAAATCTGAGGTGCACATCCAACATGTGTATCACCCTCTCACTGGCTGCAGAGAATGGAAAAAAGTACAAATGAATACACTGACTAAGGGATAACTCATTAACCACCTTGGGCATAAAACAACGATTAGTATGAAGGGACACGCCTGTCCTTAGGTAGCACCAAGAAAGGAAGACAAGCCATAAGGGCTTGGAGCTCATGCACCTATTTGGCAGACGTAAGGGCTAACAAATGTATTGTCTTCCAAGAGCTATGATGCAAAGAAAGTGAAGCTGCAGGCTCAAAAAAAACTGGGTAATTTTTATAAAACAAAATTAAGATCCCAGGAAGGAGGAACAGGCTTCTTGGGAGGTCTAATATGAAGGATGCCTTTAAGGAACTGCTTAGCTTCAAATCTAGAAGTTACAGGAAGTGATAAAGGCAGACAAGCAGATATAGCTGATAAGTGGGCCATAACAGAAGAATAAGCCAACCCAGCATTGAGCAATTCACACAGATGATACAGAACCAAAGGAATAGCCACAGAAAGTGGATCCAGGTTATGAGAAAAACACCAAACAGAAAACTCCTTCCATTTGGATAAGTAGGATTTCTGAATAGTGATTTTCCTGGTCTCCTATAGAAACATAAGCACATCCTCAGGAAAAAGGTGTCTATGTGGAATCAAAATCCTATCACCCACAGTGTCAGCTGAAGAGTCGGCAAGTGGAGATGGATGAGAGGTCCCTTGTCTTGTGCGAGTAGGTAACTTGTGATTATTTCCCTTGGCTAAATGCAGACGGGGGACCCAATGCTGTCTCAGCCAAAAGGAAGTCACCAGCAAGAGTTTGGAAATATCCTATTGAATTCTGAACAAGACGTTTGGAATGAGGGGAAAGGGAGGAAAGGCATAAACATCCCCTTCCAAGAAAGAAAGGGTGTCCACCTTCCAAACAAGAGGACCTGGGATTCTAGCACAAAATACAGGAAGTTGTCTGTTCAGAGGGAAGGCAAAAAGATCCAGTTCAGGAGCACCCCCACTGATGGACTATGTCCAGACACACATCCCTGTGAATCATTCATTCTTGGGACTGAGTTATGGACCTGCTCAGAGAGTTTGCCACAATGTTTTTATCTGAGGGAATGGAAACTGTCTGAAATGTCACTTGATATTTGATAGCCAGTTCCCACACTAAGAGTGCTAACCGGCAAAGAAGATATGACCTGGTCCCTACCCCATTTGTTGACATAACACTTCACTGTGGTATTATCTGTAAACATCTTGAGAGGACCTGGGGAGAACAGAGGGTGACATGCTTGAAGAGCCAGCAGAAGAGCTGTCATTTATTTGATGTTGATAATGGTGTTTCTGTTGATTAAGCAACCAGATTCCCCACACATTTAGGGAGCCTAATGTTGCTTCCCATCCCACTTCTGAAGCTTCTGTAAACAGCTCCTGAGAGGAGAGAGGTGGATGAAAAGGGAGCCCTGGATTGAAAGTCAACTGGTGAATCAACCACTGAAGTTCCTGCTTGAGACATGGAAGAAGAGGAACTAAAAATTCAAGGGGATGAGAATGATTAAGCCAAACTGACTTTAGGAACCACTGAAGTTTTCTTATGTGGAGTTTGGCAAAAGGGAGCACAAGAATGGAGAAATTAAATTCATGAACCCTAGAGCTCTCAGAAATTCCTGTTACTGCAGCCAGATGAAGAAGGGACTGAAAGACAGAAATACGAGTTAGGGTCTTGGGAGGAGGCAGGGATGCCAACATAGGAACAGTCTAGATCATGCACCCCAGAAAAACATGATCCTGAAAAAGAATCAGAAAGGACTTTTTAAAAATTATAGTGAACTCCAGGCTCTACAGAAGGGAAATGACAAAATGGAGATTTCGCAAAATAAATCTCTGCAGAGGATGCCTGAAACAGGTCATCCAAATAAGGAAAGACTTGGAACCCCCTTAGCCTGCAAAAAGCAATCACAGGAGTGAGGTATTTGTGAATATCCTTGGGGCAGTAGAACCGAAAATGACAGGAAGCAACAAAGAAATGTATAAACTTCCTGAAAAGGGAATGAACAGGGATACAAAGATAGGCATCCTTGAGATCCTGAGACACCAGGTAAGCCTGAGGAAGCAGCAGATGGAACAAAGTCTGAAGGGACAACATTCAAAAAGACGGGACCTTCAGAAAAATGTTTAGATGATAGACGTCCAGTATAGGTTTCCAAGTGCCCTATTTTCTGGGCACCAAAAACAATCTGGAGTAAAACTCCTCCCACTTTTGGGAAACAAGAACTTCCTGAATAATTCAGCAACAAACCAAACAGTCAGATTCCACCAACGTTCTTTATTAACGATCTGGTACCTCGGCCATTCGCCTTCAAAGGATCACATTACAGCTTTGAAATTAAGCTCTATTTATATCACTCACTAATTGTTAAATTGACAATTAGTTTAATTAGACATCAAAATTTAAAGTGATCTTTGCTTCAATATTAAATACAATACAGACATTTACCTATGATAATATATCTTAACTGTTGTCAAGATTAAATTCTATGCATATATTCCTGAATAATTCCCTGAATCAGAAGATCCTGAAACACCCCTGGAAAGAAAGGCAACTGCTCTTGAGGGGGCTGAGGAATGCCCAAAAGGGGAAGACATGTCCAGACTATGAAATACCCTAATACTGACAACGATCCCAAAACAACAAAGCATATACCAAAAAACTGAATGGAAAAGCAGACCAAAACACTCAAGACAAACCACTGTAGAATCACAACCAGACTTTATTGATGCTTCCTAGTACCTTGGCCAGATTTGCCTTCAAACGGGAATAACTTTTTACATCAAAGTCATGCTTTAAATACATTTACAATAACAATTGGTAATGCATTAATGACCCAATTACACTGAATCATCAATTTCAATGGTTCTAAAAAATTTTTTTAAAGTGACTGTGCTACAATTCAACCAAAGGTGCATGTGGAAAATACATTAATTAATAAATACAATAAAAAATAGGATTGCAGGTTCAAAATTCAGTATGTACATATTAACTCCTACATATAAATTCCTACATATTAATTATAATAAATTAATTAACAGATCTAATGAATTCATTCTATATACAATACTACAATTTCATTAAATGCATATAAAAATATATATTCAGCATTCAACAATAAATACACATAATTACCCTAAAAAATCTGACTACCAAATGTTATAAATCTAATAAATATTAAATAAACAAAACAATACATTCAGTACATATTTGTATTAGTATTACATATTTATATTAAGTGTTTGATTCAGACCTCTAGGGAATAGTGTAGTGAAATTAATAATAAATTTAGCTTCCAAATTATTTAATACATTTGAAAAATTCTCCCCTTGTGTGTGGAAAGGTTGGGCTAAAATACCAAAAAACAAGCTAGCTGCTGAACCCCCGTGAGCCTTGTGGAAGTGGTATGCAACCAGACTTTCTAGCCAATTATTTCTAATGTCTCCTAGATGTTCCAAAATTCAATTTTTCACCATCCTCCTAGTCTGTCCCACATACCATTTAGTTGGCGTACAGCCACAACCAAGAATGTATACCACCCCACATGACCTACAAGAAATACCCCTCGCTATGAATCTAACATTGTTTACCATCCTACCATCTAGATTTTTTAACCTACTACATACCCTGCATCTGCCACATGCAAGACTTCCCTTCCAACCTCTTATCAGTGGCTTCCTCAAATTTAATAACTCCTTTAAATTAAGGAATCTACTATAAGAAAAAGTTACTTTATCTGCAAACAAATGCCCAATATTATCATCCTCACATACAATGAGCCAAAATCTTTCCACAAGTTTTTTTAAGTATCACAGATAAGGGAGACAGTCTTGAAACAAAAACTAACCTACCTTCTTCATCACCTTTATCAAATTCTCCTACATACCTCCTTCTATGACCTGCTTCCCTCACATCACTTGTACCAAAAACCCTGTCTTCTGCCTTCTCCAAGCAATAAATAGACTATAATGGTGCCACTGTCAAAATATTCCAAACTGATTATAACACACCAAAAAGTTTATTATAAAGCTTTCGGGGTCTCACACCCTTCATCAGTACAAATAAAATGAGCACATTCTGCATTTAAATAGGAGATTAAAATCAGATCACATGCTTCAGCCCACCCCTTTACTCATTCAGCAATCAATTCTTAAAAAGACATACATAAAAAACCTTTAAAACACATTTAAAAATACAAAAATGAAGTATTCACTTATAAACATTTCTATTATCAGCTCACTTTTACAGCAGAACAAATAAGTATTGTATTTATATTCCATAACAATTCACAACTTCTCTCTACGTCTTTTAATCAAAACTGGCTTTAAACTAATGGCATTATTCAAACCAGGAAAACAGTCTGCTTGCAATCTAACTATCCATTCAAACTCTTTAAGTTCTAGAAAATTATTCATATCCCCTTCTGCCTTCTCCAAACATGCCATTGTGTACCCCCCCCTGTTGAATAATCTTTGTCTGACTTTCATGAACTCCCCATGAATAAAACACAGAAAAGGCAGAAAGAAGCCGGAAAACAAAATTCAGATGCCGGTAATAGCGTAAAATGATTTAATTTCCGCTTTCGTCACAACTTCATCAGAATACAAAAAACAATAGGAATCAACTAGTTTAAATAGCCCGTTCAATTAAAAAACAATTAATTTATGCACACAATAGTATGAACAAATATTAACTATGATTATAATAAAAACTCATACATTAAAACAAGACTTTAAATCTATGTCATAGTTTTTATTAATAACTAGTTTACGGTCTTTTAAAAAGCACTTCAAGTTGATACTTTCATTTAATCTGGGAAAAATGTCAGATTTAAGTTTGACCTGCCATAAACATTCCCGTTGTTCGATGTAATTCTTGAAGTCCCCAGCCCTTTTGTCTGATTTGCATTTTTCTAACACTGAAAATAAAAATTTGTTATATGTGGTGCATGAAATGGAATGCTTGTATAAGGCGTTGTTGTGATCTTTAACTTTAATGGCATATAAATGTTCCTTAATGCGAGTAGCTAAAGATCTAGTTGTCATCCCCACATAAAATGCGGGGCAAGAGGAACACATGCTAACATAAACAACTCCATTAGTATTACAATCAATAAAATCAGAAACTTCAATGATCCTGTCAGAAGTGATAATGTTAATGTAAGGACCCTCAGATATATATCTGCAAATATGACAATGCTGGCATCGAAACATGCCTTTCTTTTTTATCGAAGAGACAGAATCGTAAATACAATGATGCTCCAGAATACTCTTTAATGTGTTCGTTTTACGAAACACAAATTTTGGGTCAGAGCCCACGAGTTGAAAAATCTCTCGGTTACCTTGTATTACTTTCCAATTGCTCTGGATAATGTTTTTAATCCTATAACTATCGATACTTATATCAAAAGAACAAACGATGTCGTTACTAATGCTCTGATTTTTGCTATTATTGAAAGTATTCTGAGTATCGTGCAATATGGCTGGAAAATGGGTCAACCGTTTATTATATACTTCGCCGCCTATGTCAAATAAAAATGACTCATTGTATCCTCGCTGAGTAAACAAATAAGTGATAAAATGAAATTCAGAAAC
This sequence comes from Protopterus annectens, assembly GCF_019279795.1. Taxonomy (NCBI): domain Eukaryota; kingdom Metazoa; phylum Chordata; order Ceratodontiformes; family Protopteridae; genus Protopterus; species Protopterus annectens. Next base: position 976,557,292 of record NC_056730.1, on the reverse strand, counting down.
CAATATGTCATCCTTAGTGGTCATCCGACAAGCTCGGATGAACTGCCCTCTGGGAATATTTTTCTTAATATGTATTGGATGACCGCTGTTATTGTGTAAATATCCATTGGTGAAAGTCTCCTTTCTATGGATTTTGCTATGAAATCTTAGTTCTTCATTATCCCACCAAATATGGGTGTCCAAAAAGTTAACTGCCAACCCGGCATCACCTAAGATGAAGTTAATGTAGCTGGAAAAAGAATTAACTTGACTTATGAAGGAATGAACTGTGTCGGTATTACCTTCGATAATAAAAAACAAATCATCTATAAATCTACAAAAGAAAAGAATATTGAACATCTCTTTTAAGACTGGGATAAATTCTAATTCCCACCATGCCATTACCAGGTTGGCAAAGGCAGGTGCTGCAGGAGACCCCATGGCTACACCACGTTTTTGTTTGTAATATGTGTTACCGAACATGAAAAAATTGTTCTCCAGAATAATGTCCAAAAATCTACATATAACAGCGATGGTAGAATTATTAAATAAATTCTTTTTGACTAAATAACTGCGAACTGCATCAACCCCCTCTTCGTGGGGTATACATGTATAAAGAGAAATAACATCCATCGTAAAAATAACATGTTTGGTAGCATCAAATGAATCTGTAGAAGCACTATTGGAAAAAGCTTTTATTTTTTCCAAAAAGTGCCAAGAATCCTTAGTGTAGGATATATTGTCATAAATCAAAGGTCCCAGAAGGGCATCAATGATAAGTGAAATGCCTTCGGTAACTGAGTGTGGAGAAGACACTATGGGATGTAAAGGAGGGTTTAAAACAGGGGTGTCCAACCTTTTCAGTTGCAAGGGCCGCATTGAGTCAACAGAAATGGTCTGGGGGCAAGCAGCAAGTGAGGACCAAAAAAAAAAAAAAAAAGGGGGGTCTCTCACAAACTGAAGAGCAAAAAAAAAAAAAAAAAAAGGATCTCTCACAAACTGAAGAGCAAAAAAAAAAATGCGTCGTAAAGATAAAGAGCAAAATGCACCAAGTATATGCGGACTAATACAAAGTCAACCCACTGGCTGTTTTGTAAAACATTTTCTTCTATATTAACAGTTTAACAAGTGATGAATGTTCACTAGCTTTCTCGTTTGTGTTTTGCTTTGGTGTCTCAAGCTAAAGTACATTAACCACATATAAAGGGAAAATAAGCTGATGGTATTGCATAATTTTAAAACATTTTATTCACAGAAGTTTCCTGAAGCAGTAACTACTTGAAGCTAGTACATATAATAGTACAAGTCACAGACCCATGAAAGACAGGGCTAAAGAAAAAAGCAACAGGCCAGTGTAGGTGATTTGACAGTTGCATGCCTTTGATGTTGCTGACACATCCCCCTCATCACCATGGAAGAATAAATGATGCTGCAAGAGATTTAATACTTAGTTTAATGCTTAGTTTGCAGTACCCAATCAACTTCCACAACATTACCTATAGACTCCTAAAGGCAGCACTTCCAACCAATAATCTCTTGTTCCAAGAGATGAGAGCTCTGGGCCAAGTAGGTACTAAATAAGCAATCTTACTACCAAAACTACAAGAAAGCCACAAGTCATAACAACAAATAATTTACTGAGGCAATGGACACAGATTTACTTCAGTTAAGTTACATAACGGAAACTGCAGAGATAAATCTGGACTGCAACAGAGGCTATGAAATATTATGGCATATAACTTACCACCCAAAAGCCAGCAACACCCTCATGCCCATAAAAGTGTATTCCTAAAGGAAAACAGCTGTTCTACAGCCTTTGAAATGCAAGGTACTGTTAACCTGTAAATATGTTTTGTATTAAAACAGACAGCAAATGCTTCAGAAGAGGAAGTATTCCAGGTGTCTATAAATAAACTATTTTGCTTTTTAATGATTTTTATAGTGTCAAAATGAGATGTTTACAAGCTTTTTACAATCTGTTTTACAAAAGTGTGTCCACTTGGTAGTATGTCTTTGTCATATAAATTGTTCTGTACTTAATAGTTATCCTGCACACACACACACACACACACACACACACACACACACACACAACTATTTTCTAGTAAGAAAACAGAAGCACGAGTTCCGTGCAGCTGCGACTTTTTTTTTTTTTTTGCTGCTGAGAAGTTGATACTTGCAGAATGCATATTAAAAAGTAAAAGAAAAGTAGCTAGTATGATAAGAGAAGGCAGAAAAACACATTCCTTATGCACTTAGTTTCTGTTATTAAAACCTACAGCAAATAAAAATATACTTAATAATCTACTTAGAATGTTAAATTCAAGCTGCATTGCTGCAGAGGGCTTTAGATTTATATATTTGTTTCTAGGTGGATATTAATTTTTGCTAAAACTAAATCATGGTGAATTTTTATATACAAATCTCAAATTAAAAAGTAAGCATCACTTAAAAATATTATCCTTTCACTGTACACCACATAATTACAGCACAGCAGTTTCCGTTTTAAAATGTATTAATCACCCTTCATACATCTAACTCAGAATTTAAAAAAGCACTTTTCTACTGTGTCTAAAAAATATCAAAGTCGAACCAGATCTTTTTCTATAAATCACAAAAGTCTTTAGGAACACATTTGTAACTGTTAACCCTGAGCAGTAAAATAAAATAAGTCAAAAAAGTATATATTTCGGTACAATATTAATCACTGGCAATCTATGCAAACTGCTTTACTGACCCCAAAAAACAAAAGTTCAGACTGTCTTCATTTCAATATGATGTTTAAAGAAAATGAAATCTACATGCACAACTGTCCTTCCTCAACAAAAACACATTGTCAAAAAGGAAATGAACTTTTTGAGATGGAAGATCTTCAGCAAAGCATAAGTCTGTCCACAAAGTACCATATGCTATTCTCTATATAGCTTAGCTTACCTTTTACTGCTGTAGAATAGATGTTGTAGTAGTCAGTGTAAATCCACTTTCTTCGCCGCGATATCACTCCTTCCTTCACCAAATGAAAAAACGACGAACGGTGTTAAGATACATACCAGCGGAAAGACGCTGGTATGAAAAACGTGAAAAAAGAAAGTTGGCATGCAGAACAGCAGATGCGTAAACACACGGAAAAAAGTTAAATTTCAATTAAATTTAAATTTAGCATGGAAGAGCTCTGAGGCTGCATGACCCATGCGGGCATGAGGTTGGACACTCCTGAGCTAAAGCATTGATATTACTCCCTTTACCTATATGATAGTTGTGCTCTCTTATTCTATCCCCTATGCGTCCTATTGTTGCGGGGAGGGGATGGTGCACGGAGTGTATTTCAATATTCTTAAAGAGAAAATTGAAGCCTTTAATTGATAATTCGACTTATGTTCTTAAAGATACAGAACATTTTCTTTGTGATTTGTATGAAGGTACTAACAGTGGTAAGCTGAATATGGAATATTTGTTTGTTACTCTTGATGTTGTTTCATTATTCACAGTCATTCCCAATGATAAAGAGCTTGATTTTTTGAAGGAACACCTGATAAAAAGTTGTTTATACAGTGTCAATGAAATTGAGTTGTATATTGAGTTGATGTCCATAGTTCTTATGAATAATGTATTTTTATTTTCTGACCAGATTTATTGGCAGAAGAATGGTGTGGCGATGGGGAGTGCATGTTCAAATAGCTATGCAAATGCCGTTATGATGAAATGGGAGGCAGACTTTTTGGATGAAGGGCCTTTCAAAGATTTAATTATTTTCTATAGAAGGTTTGTAGATGACCTCTTCATTTTATGGAGAGGTTCTGTTTCGGAATTAATGAGCTTTGTAGAGTATATTAACAGCACTACCCCATTTTTGAGGTTTACTTTGAATTTATTCAGATGTTAGTATCAATTTTTTGGATGTGATAATAGAAAAGGATAGTTCCAATGTGATATCAACTAGATTATACAGAAAGGAATGTTATGTTAATAGTCTATTATCTAGGGATAGCATGCATCCAGAGTTTATTTTTAGAAATGTGGTCCAGAACCAATTTTATATGGTTTCTAGATTAAGTGTAAAGAGTAGTGAATTTGAAGATCAGAAACATAGAACTATAGATGAGCTCACTGAGAGGGGTTATGATCATGGGCTGGTAGAATATAATGCTACCCAAGTCTCTAAACTGAGAGAAACTAGGGCCAAACCGTATTTTTCAAAAAGATTGTTTGGTGGAAACACTAAAAGGACTAATAATATTAAGGTTTGCATTCCTTATTCTAAGGATGTAAGGAGGTATACAGAGATTATTAATCAACATTGGGATATTTTGTTAACATATCCGCAATTAAGTGAAATCATAGGTCCTAGACCACAGTTTACTTTCAAGAATAAGAAGAATTTGAGGAGAAGATTATGTAATGTTAAGGAAATTAAGAATGTCTTTACAACACCTGGTACTAGACCATGTGGTAAATGCTCACAATGTAGGTACATTAATAAAGAGCCTTTATTCGTGCATCCAGACACAGGCAAAGTATATGATGTTAAGGTGCAGACCATGCACGTGGTTTATTTAGCTAATTGCACTGTCTGCAAATGTTTTTATATAGGCAAGACAGATCGCACCCTTAAAGATAGAATAAGAGAGCACAACTATCATATAGGTAAAGGGAGTAATATCAATGCTTTAGCTAAACATGTGCAAAATATGGGGGTACAACATAAATTTTGTTTATGGTTGTCTCTAGGACATATGAGAATGCAAGGGTGGGTGATATTAGAGCTAGAACAGAAGAGGTAGAGGCTAGATGGATAGTGATGTTAAGAGCTAATTATGGTCATGGTATGAATGATCAAGTGCCCATGAAATCTGTTCTCAGTAAAAGGGCTTTATATAGATAGTTTTTGTTCTTTGTTTTTATATTAAAGTATAATTGTAGATGGCAATTTGCTATATATTTTTTATACATACATTTGTATATATTTTTATGTAGTGTATTTGTTTCAATAATAATATATATGCATGCTTTTAAGGTTGATTTTAATGGTCCCTTTAAATATTAAGCAGAATGTATCACGTGATTATTTCACCTGGTTATTTAAGGTGTAGCTTTTTGCATTTAGTTATACACCTGAAGAAGCATTCTGTGAAAGCGCTAGTGTGTTGCAATAAAGCAGTTCTGCACAGCATTATTCCTTGGTATTTTTCAAGACTATCGTGGATTCTGGAGCCTTTCCTCAGCAGCTTTGTGTGTATCCTAAATTATAATTATGTTAAAACAGATAAAATAGGAGATTCCGTTGATTATGATAACAGTATGTGTATTAATTATGGTGCAGAAAGTCATGTGGTATTACCTTTAATCCAGAGACACTGGAATGCTATTACCCACAATAAGGATTTGTATAGGAAATTAGAGGCTAAACCTCAGTTTATTGTTATGAGATATCCTAATATTAAAAAAAAAAAAAAAAAAAAAAAAAGACTTGGAAAAAGGTGGACACCAAAGTGTAATAATAACAAATTCATCTGAAGTAGTTACAAAGAAATGTAGAGCTTGTACACAATGCAAATAAATTTTTGATGGAACTGAATGTTTTTTGAGTACTACAAATTATCACTTTAGTCTTATGGCTGAGTGTGTTTGCAGGAGCAAGAGTGTGGTTTACTTAGCTTTTTGTGGTTCCTGTTTTCCTTTTTATGTTGGTAAATGAGAGCATCACTTGAAAAAGAGACTAAAAGAACATTGTTACGATACTAAGGCTGAAAAGACATGTAATGCTGTTTTACGACATAAATTAATATGCAATGTGAGCAAAAATGTTTATTTTATGGTTCTTGAGCAAGTGGTTCAAAACCCAAGAGGGGGGGCCCTTGGGACTGTAAACTTGAATATTGTGAACTTCTTTGGCAGGTGAGGCTAAATGCAAGTGCATGCTGTTTCTTTAAACTTTGTGCTGCAAAATTATAGTACAGGTGTCCAACATCTGGGATAGGTTTTATTCCATAGAACATTAACACCCTATACTTTGTATTGTGTGTTTCACTTAACTTCCATTTGCATAACAGCTCATTGCATTTATGTCCACTTAGTACAGTATGGATGTAATCCAAAATACTCTATGACATTCAGCAGAAAAGCTGGAGTCCTTCAGTAAACTTTATTTCAATAGCACTTTCCTTCACTTAATTATGTGAATTTCTTCAGACTCTTCACCCACAGTAACAGCTCTGTTTAAAGACAGGATGCAATCATTACATCACTTCTTCAAGTGATGTAATGATTGCATCCTTTTACTGGAGTCTTACTGGAGTCTTTTTAAACAGAGCTGTTACTGTGAGTGAAGAATCTGAAGAAATTCGCATATGGTTTAAGTGAAGGAAAGCACTTATTTTTATTGAAATAAAGTTTACTGAAGGACTGATCGGCATTTCTGCTGAATGTCATTGCTTTCTGGACATGTAGCAGTATTTTGGATTATTTTGTAGTTTGTGTCTTGAAATCAGAAGTTTACAATATGGATGTAAATGCAGTCGGACATTGTGCAGAAGGACTTGAAGCAGAGCACGCCTGTATGTGATTGTTTTATGCTATAGTACAGGGGTGTCCAACCTTTTCAGTTGCAAGGGCCGCATTGAGTCAACAGAAATGGTCTGGGGGCAAGCAGCAAGTGAGGACCAAAAAAAAAAAAAAAAGGGGGGTCTCTCACAAACTGAAGAGCAAAAAAAGGATCTCTCACAAACTGAAGAGCAAAAAATAAATGCGTCGTAAAGATAAAGAGCAAAATGCACCAAGTATATGCGGACTAATACAAAGTCAACCCACTGGCTGTTTTGTAAAACATTTTCTTCTATATTAACAGTTTAACAAGTGATGAATGTTCACTAGCTTTCTCGTTTGTGTTTTGCTTTGGTGTCTCAAGCTAAAGTACATTAACCACATATAAAGGGAAAATAAGCTGATGGTATTGCATAATTTTAAAACATTTTATTCACAGAAGTTTCCTGAAGCAGTAACTACTTGAAGCTAGTACATATAATAGTACAAGTCACAGACCCATGAAAGACAGGGCTAAAGAAAAAAGCAACAGGCCAGTGTAGGTGATTTGACAGTTGCATGCCTTTGATGTTGCTGACATCCCCTCATCACCATGGAAGAATAAATGATGCTGCAAGAGATTTAATACTTAGTTTAATGCTTAGTTTGCAGTACCCAATCAACTTCCACAACATTACCTATAGACTCCTAAAGGCAGCACTTCCAACCAATAATCTCTTGTTCCAAGAGATGAGAGCTCTGGGCCAAGTAGGTACTAAATAAGCAATCTTACTACCAAAACTACAAGAAAGCCACAAGTCATAACAACAAATAATTTACTGAGGCAATGGACACAGATTTACTTCAGTTAAGTTACATAACGGAAACTGCAGAGATAAATCTGGACTGCAACAGAGGCTATGAAATATTATGGCATATAACTTACCACCCAAAAGCCAGCAACACCGCCTCATGCCCATAAAAGTGTATTCCTAAAGGAAAACAGCTGTTCTACAGCCTTTGAAATGCAAGGTACTGTTAACCTGTAAATATGTTTTGTATTAAAACAGACAGCAAATGCTTCAGAAGAGGAAGTATTCCAGGTGTCTATAAATAAACTATTTTGCTTTTTAATGATTTTTATAGTGTCAAAATGAGATGTTTACAAGCTTTTTACAATCTGTTTTACAAAAGTGTGTCCACTTGGTAGTATGTCTTTGTCATATAAATTGTTCTGTACTTAATAGTTATCCTGCACACACACACACACACACACACACACACACACACACACACAACTATTTTCTAGTAAGAAAACAGAAGCACGAGTTCCGTGCAGCTGCGACTTTTTTTTTTTTTTTGCTGCTGAGAAGTTGATACTTGCAGAATGCATATTAAAAAGTAAAAGAAAAGTAGCTAGTATGATAAGAGAAGGCAGAAAAACACATTCCTTATGCACTTAGTTTCTGTTATTAAAACCTACAGCAAATAAAAATATACTTAATAATCTACTTAGAATGTTAAATTCAAGCTGCATTGCTGCAGAGGGCTTTAGATTTATATATTTGTTTCTAGGTGGATATTAATTTTTGCTAAAACTAAATCATGGTGAATTTTTATATACAAATCTCAAATTAAAAAGTAAGCATCACTTAAAAATATTATCCTTTCACTGTACACCACATAATTACAGCACAGCAGTTTCCGTTTTAAAATGTATTAATCACCCTTCATACATCTAACTCAGAATTTAAAAAAGCACTTTTCTACTGTGTCTAAAAAATATCAAAGTCGAACCAGATCTTTTTCTATAAATCACAAAAGTCTTTAGGAACACATTTGTAACTGTTAACCCTGAGCAGTAAAATAAAATAAGTCAAAAAAGTATATATTTCGGTACAATATTAATCACTGGCAATCTATGCAAACTGCTTTACTGACCCCAAAAAACAAAAGTTCAGACTGTCTTCATTTCAATATGATGTTTAAAGAAAATGAAATCTACATGCACAACTGTCCCTTCCCTCAACAAAAACACATTGTCAAAAAGGAAATGAACTTTTTGAGATGGAAGATCTTCAGCAAAGCATAAGTCTGTCCACAAAGTACCATATGCTATTCTCTATATAGCTTAGCTTACCTTTTACTGCTGTAGAATAGATGTTGTAGTAGTCAGTGTAAATCCACTTTCTTCGCCGCGATATCACTCCTTCCTTCACCGCAAATGAAAAAATACCAGCGGAAAGACGCTGGTATGAAAAGAAAAAAGAAAGTTACGCGACCGCAGAGAACAGCAGATATGCGGACGTGAAAGCTTACGCGCAGAACAGCAGATGTACGGGACGTAAACACACGAAAAAGTTAAATTTCAATTAAATTTAAATTTACGCATGGAAGAGCTCTGAGGGTTGGACACTCCTGGTTTAAAAGATTCTTATGAGTTTTAGGAACTCCAAAAATAACTCCAATTTTAGGTTTGTCAATTAAACAAAAATTGTATAACTTTAAATTAATTTCACTAGACATTAAAGCATCATAAAGATGTGAATGTACTGTCCTAAAACTTTTTAATATTTCAAAGAAAGGAACAAGTTCATATTCATTAGGGTTGTTCAACAATTCTAACATCCTAGAATTATATTGATCATGTTCCATGATAACAATGTTAGACCCCTTATCACTTTTCATGAACCTAAGTTTCCCTGTAAGTGATTTTAAGTTACGTAAAGCTATCCTTTCTTGCGCTGTTAAATTATCACAAAAATGAATATTGGACTTAAACAAATGGTCAATGTCTTTAATACATAAATCTTCAAAAGTCTTAATGGTGTGATGAAGGCTGGGAGCATAACAAGAAGGTTTGTTGAAGCATTTATTAAATTCAGGAATGTCATGCATCAAAAAAGATAGATTTAATTTCCTCGTATATTTTTTCAAATCAATAACTGTTTTACCATAATTAGCCCTCTTGTTAGGAATAAAGTTAAAACCGTAATTTAGAACTGCTGATTCAAATTTACTAAAAGAATATTCAGACAAATTTATAATGCCAAAACTATCTGAATTGCTGTTTAACATTCGTCCCCCGACGAATTCGAGCCCAAAAAAGTACGGCTCCTGGTTAAAATGGAACTTTTAACGCTATCGGCTGTTTGTCCTTTCTTGTAGTTTTTGTTACTAATATGGGGTTCATTAAAGTCAAGTGGCGTTTTTGTTTTATTAGCTGTGCTGGTAGCAGAACTATCTTTAGAATTTCCAAGTATTGGACCTGCTGTTTCGCTACTGATAGCTGGCTTATCTGATGTTTTATTTTTTAGAATGTCAATGCAAGAAGGACCAGCGGGTACCAATGGAGGAAAGTCTATATTGTAATTGCTGGAATTTTTGCTGAACTCATGTCTGACAGTAGTGGTTCTTAAAGTGCCAGTTAAATTGTTGGTTTGAATACCTGGAACTGCTTCAGTATAATAACGTCTGTTAGAAGACTGCCCTTGTGGATGGAAATCACGATTTCGTTGGTTAGGAGCATACTGGCTGTAAGCTGTTTTGTTGCGATAAGACGCAATATCTCTTTCCATTTTGGACTGCTTTCTATTGGTAACAACCTTTGAATGTTCAAGTAGCTCTTTAGTGAAAAAACAATACAAGGTGTTCAAGTCTTCTCCCAACATACGTTCTCTAAGGCCAGACTCTAATTCTTTAATGTCATTTAATATCAAAGACATTTTTTCTATGTTGTTGTCTATAAGTAGCTGTAAAAAACGAAGACCCGCTTCATTAAAAAATGAAATCAAGGAATCAAACATTGGATGCCCCACGCCTACTCCATTGGGGCATTTAAAAAAACGTAAACCTTTAGGTACTATCCCTAGTTCAATACATTTAGTGAAATAACAATTTTCTAAATCTAGAGATTTGTACCTTTTTAGTAATTTGAGTAAAAGGTCACGTTGAGTGTTTGTTTGATTATCGTCGTTCATAGACGAAATCCGTTTATATACGTTGAAGGGATTGTCGTGGCGATTTAATAATCCAGCACAACTGGCGTTGTTGACTCCATCGGTGTTGTTAACAACTCTTGAATTAACGGCAGTTCCTAAATTTGAAAAGGACGAACTGCCTAAATTAATGGCTGTCGGTAGTTCCTCACAAGCCCCGACTGGGCTAGATACATCAATAGTCTCCGTAGGGTTACTTGCTTTTGCCACCAAGAATTTCAGTGAGCATTGTATGTCCATTAGAGTAGAAAGTAGCAAACGGTTTACTTTGTCAGTTCCTTTGTCCATCCCAGATGTCGGTGTTGAGTGCACCGACAAATTCATTAAGGTGTCATCCGCAACTTCTGCCATATGAAGGCGAAACGTACAAATCCACCAAAAAACGCCCAAAAATACGAAACAAAACACAGAAAAGGCAGAAAGAAGCCGGAAAACAAAACTCAGATGCCGGTAATAGCGTGAAATGATTTAATTTCCGCTTTCGTCACAACTTCATCAGAATACAAAAAACAATAGGAATCAACTAGTTTAAATAGCCCGTTCAATTAAAAAACAATTAATATTTTTATAATAATAATTGATTGTAATTCTAATGGAGTTGTTTATGTTAGCATGTGTTCCTCTTGCCCCGCATTTTATGTGGGGATGACAACTAGATCTTTAGCTACTCGCATTAAGGAACATTTATATGCCATTAAAGTTAAAGATCACAACAACGCCTTATACAAGCATTCCATTTCATGCACCACATATAACAAATTTTTATTTTCAGTGTTAGAAAAATGCAAATCAGACAAAAGGGCTGGGGACTTCAAGAATTACATCGAACAACGGGAATGTTTATGGCAGGTCAAACTTAAATCTGACATTTTTCCCGGATTAAATGAAAGTATCAACTTGAAGTGCTTTTTAAAAGACCGTAAACTAGTTATTAATAAAAACTATGACATAGATTTAAAGTCTTGTTTTAATGTATGAGTTTTTATTATAATCATAGTTAATATTTGTTCATACTATTGTGTGCATAAATTAATTGTTTTTTAATTGAACGGGCTATTTAAACTAGTTGATTCCTATTGTTTTTTGTATTCTGATGAAGTTGTGACAAAAGCGGAAATTAAATCATTTTACGCTATTACCGGCATCTGAGTTTTGTTTTCCGGCTTCTTTCTGCCTTTTCTGTGTTTTGTTTCGTATTTTTGGGCATTTTTTGGTGGAACTCCCCAGGAATACTTATAAGTATTATTAAAAATATGTTTAAATTCCACATAAGGAAGTGAAGTCAAAAGATGTGGTAGATGCATGCTCTCAGCCGACAAAAAAATATTCGTAGCTGTCTTAATAAAGGGCTTATAATGAATCCTACCATCTGCCACAAAAAAATTCCACATCCAAAAAAATCTATGTTAACTTTGCTAACTTCACAAGTAAATTCTAGGCCCAATGGATTTTTATTCAAATGGTCCATAAATCTTTTGAATTCCATTGGATCTCCCTCACAAATAAAAAACAAGTCATCAATAAATCTTTTGTAAATGATGATATGGTGGATAAAAAAAATCCATGTTATACATATGCCTATTCTCAAAGAAATTCATGAATAATATGGCATAAGCTGGGGCATATGATGCCATTGTGTTCCTTCCTTTTGCAAAAAATACTGTCCACCAAAACTAAAACAATTACGTGTAAGGGAGAAATTCCAAGAGCTGTACTAAATAATTCATCCGTGGACCCTCTCCCAACATAGAAGTCACAGCCTCCAAACCCCAAAAGTTCTTTATACTTGTATATAATGCCTTTACATCTACACAAGACCAACAGAAGTTTCTACCCCAATATTTTCCACCAACTAAATCACATAATTCCTTAGTATTCTTAATATGTGAGATTACTGTGGATAAATGACCACTGCGGTAGCGTTGTCGCCTCACAGTAAGACGTTGTTCTGCTCGATTCGCAGCTAGGGCGTCTTGTGTGTGGAGACATGCGTGAATAGGCGTACCTTCGTTGAAGGTTGTGCGTCAGGGCCGGCAACTCGGCATGTAAAAATCTACTGCCAATCATTAGCGGACCGGAGTTCTGCTGTGGCGACCCCTAACCGGGAAAAGCCGAAAGACACAACAACTTTGGATAAATGACCCTTTAGTTGATGGTCCAAAAAGATGCCTAAATTTTATAGGTATGACCCTTTTCCCCAAAACTATCAGTCTTCACGATTATGAAGCATGTGGCATCTCTAGGATTCTTTACATGTAGTTTTTTAATATCAGCAGCTGAAAAGAAACCCAACCTTTCGCCCCTTTCTAGGAGCTTTAGTAACCTCCCATTATATTCTTTCACAGGATTTCTTGCCAGCTTTTCATATACTGTACCATCTGCAAGTAAATTTTCAGCTATTGATACATATTGTGCTTTCGAAAAAAAAAAATCACCCAATTGCCCCCTTTATCTGATTGAGTGAATACATATTTATCATTCTGTTCCCTCATACTCTGTAAAGCCTTCCATTTTCTTCTATTTAAATTATAGTTCTTAAAACTCTTTCTAACATTAGCATACTCCAAACGTAACTGTTTGAGCAATGTATTTTCAAAAGTGCAAATGGATGAAGACACTCTATGTGGCATGAATGTACTAGCAACTGTTAGCATAGGCAATTGGAACTTACCATAACCTGTAAAGAAACCAGCATGCTCCATATCACTATTTGTATTTAAATCATTTTTCCATTCAAACAGATAATTTTCATAGATGGATAAATTCAACAAAGAATCATTTAAACTAACCTCATCTTCACCTGTCATTGAATCTACAGCATTAGTTGTCACATTCATATTTTTGTTGTTAAAAAATACATGAAGATGTAGTTTCGTACAAAATCTAACAACCTAAAAAAAGAAATCTGCTAGACTGGGAAGTCTTGTAGGTACAAACTTCATGCCTTTCTTCAAAACTGTTTCCATATCGGGATTCAAAGCAAAGTCAGATAAATTCACAATTTTAAAGTCATCAACCACACCATTCCCCTGCTGTACATTCTGAATTTGGCAGTTTCGATTGTCAGTGTCAAAACCCAAGACACTGAACTGAAACACATTAGTTCCAATGTCTTTATTATCCTTAATTCTTTCCTTTTTGCCCGATATTGTTGCTGAAATTCTTTGCTGCCATTTTCGACCACAACCCCTCGTTTGATAAGGACTGGAATGCTGCTCCTGTTCACCGGCCCCTTCCATGTTCAGATTTTCAAAAGAAACACTTTTCCTACTAGATGATGTTTCAACGGATGAAACCGATAAGTCTCGCAACTCGTGAGACCTGCTTTCCATTTGTGCCCTAGAGGGTCTCGACCTCCTGGGCTTCCTCTGCCATGAAAACACTAAATTGTTTTTATAATCTTTTATGTCCGGATCAAGTTTTCTTTTTTTACGTGAAATTACCCCTTCTTCCACCTTAACTACACGGGCTTTGATCTCACTCAATCTATGCAAAAACACATCTTCCAAAACAGAGTTAACCAAAGTTTCTTGCATTTGCAGGAGCTCACCCTGAATTCTCTCCTGTTGCTGTTTGTTCTGTTTGACCAAAATTCTTAGCCAGCCCAATGAGCAAGTTAAGGCAAGGGATTTCCACTCCTCCATGAGACCATTCTCCTCATCCATAAAGTCATATGCAGGCAGCCTGTCTATCCTAAGACCCCTCGTTGTAATGTCCAGGCTGACATACTTTTCCAGGAGCTTAGTATCATAGCAGTGTTACTTCCTTAATAAGCAGCTTCTTGAGGTTAAAGAAATTATCATCAAACTCTTCTGTGACCCCTTAGGATCATGGATCACCTGAAGATAGTTTGGCATCTCTCTCCTTCCAGAACTCGGTCAACAATGACATATTTTCTGAATGTGCCTCAGCCATAGTAGCACACTAAACCATTCAGTAAATTCAAACCGCAAATACTGACAACGATCCCAAAACAACAAAGCATATACCAAAAACCTGAATGGAAAAGCAGGCCAGGACACTCTTCAAGACGAACCATTGCAGAATCACAACCAGACTTTATTGATGCTTCCTAGTACTTTGGCCGGATTTGCCTTCAAAGGGGAATAACTTTTTACATCAAAGCCATGCTTTAAATACATTTACAAAAATAATTGGTAATGCACTAATGACCCAATTACACTAATTAATCAATTTCAATGGTTCTAAAAAAACTTTAAAACGACTGTGCTACAATTCAACCAAAGGTGCATGTGAAAAATACATTCACTGTTTTGGTATATGCTATGAAATAACTGAAAAAACCAAAAAGGTCCAGCACAAAGAGTGTGATACCTCAAAAATACTTTATTGTGGTAGCTCAAAAAACAAACAGCATACCAGTTTCAGCAACAGCCTTCCTCAGTGCCTAATAACCACAAAAATTACTAGACCCTTAAATCAAAAACATCATTAGCATTCAAGAATATCATTGGTTGGTTAACAATATATGACAACTCATTAAGGCCAGGTTTGAACAAACCCCCCAGCCGAATAATCCAACCTGATTCTTTATTATTTAGTTGAGTGTGCCAATCAACTTTAGAAAAACCTTGGCCCTGGACCTTGTCAATAACCATAAATGTGAACTTGGCCATTTTTATGAATTAAAGTGTGCTTGTACAAAGCATTTGTGGCTGTCCTGTTCCTGATCTCATCGAGGTGTTCGGAAATCCGAAGCCTCAATGTTCTGGACATATGTCCTACATAAAACGCCGAACAAGAACAGGTAGCCAAATACCCAATCCATTCAGTACTACAATTGCCATAACATAAGATATCATAAACCTTAGGGGTACTGGAGCTGGTAAACGTCTTGGTTTTAAATATTTGGGGGCATGCAGAACAATATCCACAGGGTACACAGCCCCTTTGTTTCCAAATATAGTGGATTGTTGTAATGAAGGTGGGATCTTGCGTTTATGACTAAAATGAGACCCCAAAGTGGGTCCCCTATGAAAAGAGAAAGAGCATGTAGAGGGAAGAATTTCATTAAGCTTAGCATTGGCTTTTAGAATGTCCCAGTGATGGTTAATGATGTGTTTAAAGGTTTGAATATTTCGTGCAAAGGTCATAACCAATCGGATGGGCTGTTGTACATCTTTGGCAACACCAGACTGTTTATATTGTAACAAGCCAGATCTGGATTGTTGCCTAGCAAAGTCCCTAGCCTGACAGATATTGTCATTACCGTATCCCCTCTGGATAAATCGGGTATGTAGATCCTGTTCATAATGGGCATAAGAGTCGTGTGAGGAACAAATGTGACGCATTCTTAGAAATTCTGACTTGGGTTTATTGCAGATGATGTGTCGGGGTGATAACTGTGGGCATGCAGGAGAGTGTTATACTGAGGATATTTGCGGAAAACCTCAGTTTTTAATGTATGGTCTATATCCCTAGTGAAAGTAACATCTAGGAAAGTGATGGAATCCTTATGAGCACTCAAAGTGAATTGAATGCCCCATTTATTGATTTAAATATCCCACAAATTCCTGCAAAAAAACAGTATCCCCCCTCTCCACACCATCCAGCAATAGTCTAAGTAGCTTTGCCAACAGCCATACCCTTCACTTGCCAAAAACATTTACCAAAGAATTAAAAAAACATTCTTGGTCAACACATGTTCATCCAAGTAGCGTCGCCAATAGCCATACCCTTCACTTGCCAAAAACATTTACCAAAGAATTAAAAAACATTCTTGGCCAACACATGTTCAGTTAAACAAACTAAAAAAGTGTTAAATCCAAGGGGAATAAATATTGGCTTGATCCAACCAAAATTGTAAAGCCTAAGGATACAGCTATGGGGGCATCCTTTGCCCCCATCTATGCAGATCTTTTCAAGGGCTACATTGAATACCAGTTAATTTAGGATGCTTCACACAATTTATACCTGGGGGAAATTGACATTTGGTGACGCTACTTGGACGATTGTACTGCTCTTAGGTTGTTTTAACAATACTATATTTCCTAACCTCCTCTGATACAGCAAAACTGGTTCTGAGTGAGTCTGCCAAATATTTCAAAGTTTTGCAAAGTTTTTGTGTGTTGTGACCATTTCTCATGGTTAGTGAACTTATTTCCAAGGATTTCTGATATTGCAGGAATTCTTACTTCTGCTGTAAAGCATTTGTTACTGCACTTGAGCTCAAAGCTAGTTTGTTTTACACTGGGAGGGCTCTTTTGTGCTTTGGTGGGACCAAAGAGCTAAATTCAACCCATCCAAGGTGGGAACTACTGGGCAATAGCTTAATCTATTTTTATCTGACTGGCCTCAGGGTTTGACCTTATAAAAGGGTTTCATTCTGCTCACATAAAACCTTCACATTTGCACACCCATGCTTGCATACAAGCAAACCTCTTCAGTTTAAAATCCTCTAAAGAAAATACTCTCCATAGTCTCCCCTTGTTCACAGCTGCTGGAAGAGCTGCCAGTTTGTGCAGAGGATGGTACCACCAAAGGTCATCTAATGGTATACTACTAAACACTTTCACTGTGACTCTCCTCTACTCCTTCCCATCTAGAAATTGTGTTTCCTTACCTTACATAACATTGGCTAGATTTAGACCTGCTGAATCTAGACTGTTTGGTATCACTGTGCTCTTACACCAGCCATCTTACATTAAGAACGCCTCCCTACACCCTTGGGGCAGAAGTGTGTAACTCAGGAACCATGTGAGTTGTGGAATGCTGAAGAAAGGCTCAGTTTGGGGCTTTACCACTGGTAGTCATGTTAAAACTGTTTAATTTAAATTTGTCTGTAATATAAGCCTCGAGTTTGCACAGGTTTGTGCCTAGCTTATTGGAGCTGCTCAACATCTGGCAACTTTAGCCAGAGGTCTGGAGTGCATCTACACTGAACTCCAAGGCATGCACTGAAAGAAAAAATGAAAAATAAGTATATTTTAAGCCAGCATTGCACTTTGGAAATTGTATTTAATTGAAATACTGCATATTTTTTTCTGTTTGTGACTAAGTCCATCTAGCCTACTTCCTTCCCAAATACCACATTCAGAAAAATCCTGCCATAATGAATGGGCATTTACCCATCATTTCTCCTGCAAGCTTGATACATATGGGTATCTTGAGGTAATGTGAAAATTGCTTCATGTATACCGACAACCACTTGCTCCTAAAGTAAACTAACACCCTATGTGAAAGATGCAAATTCACTGTGGAATTGGAGTTAATTATCTCACATAAAAACAAACTAAACATCACACAGGTTCTCAGCACACACGCTTTACCTCTCACACAAACCATGACACACACACACACACACATATACATGGAGGGATTCATTAAAAGCCTACCAAAAGCACATAGACCTCCCAAATGCACACCACCCACAGTCACCACTAAGCATAAAGAAACCACTACACAACACACACCTGTGTCTCAACAAATAAGCCCGTAAGGCAAAACGCATTGAATGTCTGGGTCACAGGCAACTCCATAGTGAGATACACAGATGTCTCCCTCACCAGACTGGACAAGAATGTTACGATTAGCTGCCTATCAAATGTCATTTTCCAAAAAAATCACACAAGCACTCAAGTCACTCAACAAGTACTGTTATGTTGTTCTTCTTCTTTCGGCTTTTCCCAGTTAGGGGTCGCCACAGTGGAACTCCGGTCCGCTAATGATTGGCAGTAGATTTTTTATGGTGCCGAGGTGGCTCTTTCATATTCCATGACTTCAGATGTACCACGCTGGACTATATGAAGAGAGACATGATAGAATTCTCTGATTATGTGTCCCAGTCAAGTACAACCCTAGCCCTGAGCAGTATCCTACCCTCACCCAGGATGATGCCACAAAATAAACCAAAACTGACTTCAACAATTGGGCTCAGCTTCTGGTGTTAGTCCAGGGGGGTCCAGTATATGTTAGCCTAGGAGGATATGGCAGACAGAACTCACTGCTTTACTAGAGATGGTCTGCACCTGCCCCCCCACCTATGCTTTTGGATACTGGCAAAGGCCCTTGCCTCCTCCATAGTGCCTTTTTTTAGGCAATGTCGAAACAAATTTTCCAGTGTAACAAAATCTGACAGAGACAAACTCAGGGTCATGTTGCTTAATGCTAGGAGTTTAAAACACCAAACTGCACTTCCCCAAACTGCACTTCCCAGAAGCACTCCTCACCTTGGAGAATGTTGATGTCTGTGCAGTTAGTGAGACATGGGTTCAAGGCCGCTGAGAGCACCCCAGCCTTGCAAGGCTACAATGCCTTCCACACGTTCAGACCTCAAAATGAGCATGAAGGAACCAAAAGTGGAAGTGTATCCATCTTCACTAAAACCAAATCCACTTCGAGACTGGTCAAACAGCATGACTCTCTCGAACTACTCCATGTCCAATTAACTACTGAGAAAGTACCATACCACATCACTGCTAGCTATAGATCCCCCCCCCCTATGAACCAGGATAAGCACACTGCCTACATAGATTTACTGGAATCCTTCGCCATACAGCCCAACACTTCAGTCATGGGAGATTTCAACTACCCTTACATAGATTCAGGGGTATAAACCAGCAAAAACACTCTCACCCAGAGGTTCCTGGACTTTAACACAAATTATCACTAACAGATAGTTTGTTTCCTGACTAGGGGGTCTAAACTTCTGGTGATGGTACTCACCAACATGGGGCGGAGGGTCACTGTACTTCCCCCATGTGTGATGCCCTCCCTGGTTAACTACTGGAACTGAAAGCCTCACAAGAACAAAAAATATAAAAAACTTTACCAAAGCTAACTACAGCCTACAAAGAGATGGTATAAAAAGCTTCACAACACCACAATCACAGACATCACTGATCACTATGCAGAAGCATATACAAATGCCCTGTACAAACACTTAAGCAACTGCATAAACTCCGCTGCACCTGACCAGATCAAAACCAGGTCTTCCCGTAAAAACAAGCCACTGTGGTGGACTTCAAGTACAACCAGATTATACAACAAGAGGAAGAAACTGTTGTCCAAAAGCAAGAGGGATATCACTCTGCAGAAGAAGAGTTTCCTCCTAAGCCTAAACAAGAAAATCAGAAATTTGTAAAGTCTTTTGAAACAAATTATGAAACTAAAATCGCATACCTAGCCAAGGATAACCATAAGGCATTCTTTAACTATGTCCAGAGTCTAAAAGGGAATGCCCAGCTATGTGCTGAACTGGTTGTAGATGGGATAACTGTTACTACATCGGAAGATATCACCAACCTACTAGCTTACAGATTAAGTGCAAACTTCACCCCTTCATCCTCACTTACCAAATCCCAAAGCATACCTGACACCAGCCCTCTGCCTAGTATATCTAGAGAACAGGTTATCTCTGCTCTCACCAAGGCCAAAATCACAGACTCACTGGGACCAGATAATATCCCAGGTTGTGTACTAAAAAATCTAAAACAAGGTCTAGTGGACCCACTTGCCATTCTCTAATTATAGCTTGAGAACAGGCTATGTTCCTGCAGAATGGAGAACAGCAACATTAATCTCCCTGCACAAAGGGGGCCATCAACTGATCCTGGGAACTACAGACCCGTAGATCTAGCCAGCCTCATTTGCAAGGCAATGGAAAGAATCCTCATAGCCTTATCAATAAAAGGACATAGATGACCTCCAAATGCTAGTCCCAACCAAGTTTGGCTTCGTTAAGGGTAGGTTATGCTTATTAAACCTGGTAGACTTCTTTGAGAATGTCACCAAAGCCACAGATGAAAATAAGACCATGAACACAGCCTCTCTCAACTTTGCTAAGGCTTTCAACACAATTCCCCACTCTGGCATCATTAAGGAAACTCTCACAGATAGGAATTCATCCTTACGTTACTAAATGGGTAGCTAATTGACTCACCTACAGAACACACACTGTCAATTGGTGACTTCACCTCCACCAGTAGACCAGTCATCAGTGGAGTATCACAGGGATCTGTGCTGGGCCCCTTACTGTTTGGCATCTGTTTCTCAGAAGTCCAGGACAAAGCAGATGGCCTTTGGCTCACCAAGTTCGCTGATGACTGCAAACCAGGAGCAATCACCGAGTCCCTCAATGATGTCAACATATTACAATAAGGGCTAACACAAACAAATAATTGGTGCCAAAGCCATGACCTAAAACTAAATGCAAAAAAAAATACATTATTAATCCCTTTGGAAAAACAGAATTCCCTACAAACTACAATACTGACAGCTTCCCCTTGAGCACCAACCAAGTGGTGTGAGACTTGGGAATACAGGTTGATAGCAATCTGAACTTTGGCCACTAAATTTCTACAGTGGTAAGGAAAGCCTTCCAGGTAGTACACTTCATACGCAAGGGCATAGCACCCAGGTCAAGGGCTATTATAACTCCACTGTACTAGACCCTCATTGGACCGCTAATAGAATATAATACACCTTTTTGCATCTACTTCACCAGACACCTGCAGCAGCTGGAGAGATCTCAGAGGTTTCTCACTAAGAAAATACAGGGACTCCAAACCTACATGGACAGGCTGAAAGCCCTGTCACTTTACTCTGCATCTTACAGGCTGTTGAGAGGTGACTTGTGCCTGGCCTACAGGGCAATCTCCAACCCTGCCCTAATGGAAATGCCATGCAGCCACAAGTCAAATGTCTTAAGAGTCGCACGCAATAGGGATCTTAACCTAGCTTGTGACATAACAGATCATGCTGGAGAGACAGATACGTCTCCCAGAGATTGCTTCTTCTCTGGAATAGACTCCCTATTCACATAAAACAGAGCTCCTCACTGACCCTACTCAAATGCAACCTAGATAACTGGATGGGAGACCGCAAATTCACCCCTGGAGTGGCACCCTTGTCCCTCATGGACAGGGGTAGCTGGTGTTGATCAGAGACCCGCTCTGTTCATAAATTCGTTCTTAACTACCCAAAAAAGAACAAATGGGGATACTTGGGATTAACATGGCTAGGCTTTGTAAAGGCTCTAGGGCTGTTAGCTTAGTAACATCCTATGAACCTATGGTAAAGCAATTATGGCTAATAGCAAAAATTTCATATTGTAAGGAGTATCATAAACACTGTGGGACTTGCAGGCAAATTGATACTTCAGTCTTATATGCAACATTAAGACATGCAAGTCTGTCACAGTTTCTTGGAACTTGACATGTACAATTTTGTAGTTTAATATATTTGTTTTGAAATACTGTGAACATATATGCATAGTTTTATGCAAGGTGTGCTATACCACTCTGTCATAAATCATTTTAAACATCTCAAACACAATTTCCCCTGAGTCCCTGGTTCTATCTTATACATTGAAAAAGATACAACTTTTTGCCCGATCATAACATTAGAAATTTGTGGCAAGAATACAATTTTACTTCCATATTCTGCAATACAAAATCAGTATCAACACCACCACACAGATTATGATAGTAAAAGGAGTGTGCAGCCCATTTTGTCTAAGGAAGAACATCTGAGTGTTACACTTTTTGTAGCTCACCCAGTTTAGGAAATATTGCAAATCATATGTTGTATGTTTTCATTACAAAAATCTTAGGGAAGCCTCTCAGAAGCAAATTTTTGTTTAACTTCAAATACTTCATGAAGCATATGGGTTAATCAGCCACTTTTGGCTCAGAACATAGTTCATTAAACTGGGTAAAAGGTCTAAGATGCCTCAACAAAATAGATGGTTAAAGCTAACCATCTTCTAAGCACCATTTTTCTGTTTGCAGAATCAGCTTGAGGTGTCTTCTATTTCCCTTTCCCTTTAATTAGTTCCATAACCTTTACTAAGGAGGATTAAAACAACAATCTAATCATGTTGATTACTTTAGGAGATGTCTTTGTTAATGTTCTAGCCTATGCAGATGGCATTCCACCCACTCTCAGCTCTCCAACTGACACCACTGCAGAGGTCCCAGAGACCAAAACACTTCCTTTGTGCATCCAACTGACAATAAATACAATTAACCATAAATTACACTTTACATCCTGGAATTGGTGGGAACCACTCGGCCTTTGAGAGCAAGCTTTCAGCTTAAGAAAAGTCAAACTTCTGGAAACATTTTGAGTTAAATTGATCTTAGGATTTGACAGACTCATTTACTATTTTGATGGTAAGCTACATCAGTGGTGAAAAGTGATAAAGCCCTGATTATAACTTGGCTTCAATTAGCAGCTGAGGTGCTTGATGTTGCAATGGGGAGGACTGACATGCCAATTCTGGCAAGGAAGGACTGTATCACAGCTGGTCTTGGCTGCCACTCCCACAGATGATACTGTAACTTTTGTGCATATATGGACAATTCTGGGAGGTTTACACACCCGGAGGATATGGGCCATACGTACAAGTTTCCAATTCATGCCAACTGCGGTACACAACACGTGGTATATCTGGCTGGCTGTGATATATGTCAATCATTTTACATAGGCAAAACTGATAGGGCACTTAGGGACAGGGTTAGAGAGGATGTCTACAGTAGTAGGGTCTGATTCCACAATAGTGCCCTGTCCAAGCACAGCATTGCATATGAGGATGAACATCAGTTTAAGTTTATGGTGACTGACACTGTCTCACCCAGCTTACGTGGAGGAGATGTTAAGAACTATACTGAAAATGGGGAACTTAAATGGATTATAAGACTGCGAGCGGACAAAGGCAGGGGACTCAATGAGATGGCTTCACTGAAGCCCGCATTAAAGTCAAGAAGACTTTCAGTAAAGTAGTTGACTGGCTTGGTTTTGAGATGTAGGTACTGTGCTTTATAATGTATATTTAGTGTAGGGTGGTTATTTGAGTTTGTATAGTATAGTTCCATGTGTGTTCATTCAGTACCTCATTTTTTATGTATAGATTATTTTGTGTAGGGATTTTATATGTTCATATGCTTTTATGTATTTATTGTACATTTTTAAATGCCTATTCCATTATGGTGGTTTTATATCTAGGAGAACTATTTATGGTACGTTCTCCCTTTAAAAACTCAAATTAATTTCATTTGCTAATTGGTAGGTGTTTCCTATATAAATGCTTTTTATGTGTAGGTTGCTGTTTGTTTGTCTGAAGAAGCATTTGCAAAAGCGCTTACCACTGTTCGGCTATATATTAAATAATTTTTATGGTGCATGGACTGTCTTCTATGTGATTGCTTCACTGCTTCAGTTACTGTTTTTAGATTATATTTATCTACATTTCGTTGCAGTGAAGCGTTCACTCTGCTGGGTGTACTTATTTATAATTAAATGAAACTGCTTTCTATCTTAAGAATCACAAGGCTATGGGAACAGGAAATTAAGCAGACAGGGGGTGAGAGGTGGAATGGCTTTTGCTAGTTACAGTTTTAAGCACTACTAGGGCAAGGCAATTCTGTGTTTTGCCCCAAATTTTCACCACTGTACAGTTAAGCTCTTGTTGCAACTGCTTCATTATTGGCACTGTGACAACAGTTGTGGTTCTGTTTTCCCTTTGATTTATTTTCTGTATTGATGCAACCAATCCATCTGTCCACAACTCCTTTTTCCCACTTTTGCACATGGGGTTAGGGTGCCATTTGAACAGTGACAATCATCTAGAGCAGTGGTGCACAACCTCTGGCCCTGGGGCCAAATCTGGAGCTCGATGCAACACCATCAGGCTCCCAGAGAGTAACCAATTTTTTTTTTTTTTTTTAAAAAGAGAAAAAAATGCTATGCCTTACTCCAGTCACACAAACTTTCCAGAACGCGCTTACTTACCTAATTGAATGCAGTTGCGCACACCTCTAATTTTAGCTGCGGAAATAACTATTCTTTGCTGTTTATAGCTTGTAGTCTGTAAACAGTTGTAACTTTCTGCAAGAGTTTGTAATAAGTCATAGCTGCAAGCCAGAATAAAGTTAAACGCAAAGTTGATGTAGAAAACAGGCAATTTCATGACTGCTGTCTTAAGTAAAAATGGCAGTCACCGGTACCTATTGTTAACTCTTAATGACTTACTATGTTTTGAGGTGGCCTGCAGATGCATTAAGAAAGGCTGTGCACCACTGATCTAGAGCCAAGGTTTACACCTCCGGGTACCTAGCTCCACCATGGTAGTTCTTCCACACCACACACTCGCACACACACAACTATGGCCAATTTAATGTGTCCAATCCACTTACTGCATGTCTTTGGAATGTGGGATTAACCCAGAGGAAACCAACGCAAAGACAAGGAAGACATGCAGAATCCGCGCAGAAGACATCACAGCCAAGAACTGAACCAGGAAACCTCTTGTTGTGAGGCAGCAACGCTATCTCCTGTGCTGCCTAATATTAAGTTCAAAAGATCTAACTGTACTTGAAACTGTCAATTTATCTGAGCAGAGTTGTTATCCCAGGGGTGACAGTACCAAGAAAAGACCGAAAAAGTCCTCTGCACATAAAGATGACACAGTCAGGAAAAGAAATCTTGGCAAAATAAACACTGCATAAAAAAGGATTTACTAACATCTCTTTTCAAAGCATCATGGGATATGTACAATGCACCACTTCATAAAAAAAAAAAAGAAAGAAAAAAGAAAAATTCGGAGCATTCACTTATTAATTTTCCAGTAGCCATGTTATTCTATCCAATTTCAGGAGGCTTATCCTGGCAATCAAGAGATACAAGGGAAAAAAACAATCACCAAAGCATGCACAGGCATGTACATGCACACACACACACAAGCAATTTAAAGGACAGACACTACTCCTACATGCAATGTCTTTGGGATGTGGGAAGAAACAGGACACCTGACAAAAACTCAAACATACAGGAGATGCATACTCTGCACAGAAGGCACCTGGGTCAGGAACGAGTGAAACAAATGATATGAGACAATAACGCTAAACTTATGACAAAATGTAACATCATGTGGCTCAAAGATTTTATACTGTTACAATGTAATCAGGCAGCAGCTGACATGATTAGTGTAGAGAACACCTCTGGGACAAACCAGCATTTTAGTCAAAAATTAAAATACACCAACCAATTAACACGGATGAGAAAAGGCAGTAAACAATGAAGACTGCATTGAGTAATGCACCTTGCTTGCTGAAACAGAATTTTGTGGCCAGAAAAAATATTGGTTTCCATTCCATTGGTTCCAACAAATCTCATGCAAACAACTTCAACTCTCATGATTCTCTATGAAATAATTTCCCTAAAAATAACTGTTGGCACTGGATATGTCACAGTGCTCAGTTTCAGTGACCATTCTCCAAAGATTTACCCTCATTTTTCTGTAATACCTACTTTAACTTATTTTGGAATGGGGGAGGTGGTGTCTGTCCTAACACTTAATACAAGTAAGGGAGAGAACAAGCTGTAGGTAGGGCATCAACGTGTGTGTGCGTACATCCATGTATACCTATAAGCAATTTAGAGGACTAACAATTCAAATATCCACGTTTCTAAGACATGACAAGAAACTGGAAGCTTCAGTGAAAACCCAAGCAAACAGGCAGGAATTCCAGATAATGTAAACAAGACAACCAGTCATAAACCAGACTGAAGAACCTCGGTACTTTGACACAGTAATGTTAACCACTGCATCACTTTGCTACCCAAGATTTATAATTCTGCTCATTAATATTTACACCACCATTGGTTTAACAATGAAGTACAGCAAATATGAAGCCTCCTTTTTAGAAATGTTATTTTTGCCTTGCAATCATAAGTCGGCTGTTAAAACCAGGCATATATAAATAAAACAAAAGAGCAGGACATAAAATTCACTATTATATTCACATTAGAGTACAAGCCTCGGGTTTTACAAATTTCTTTTACTAGACTGGAACAAAAAATACTTCTTTTGTGAGTAGAACTTGGGAGGAAGTCTTCTAAATATATATTTCTGTCTCTCTAATTCAAGGACAACTGCATTAGATTTTAGTATTACACGTAGCCACTTTCAAACACCCCTTCGGTAGTGATGATAAAGTGCAGCTTAATTATGATAAAACATGTGACTAATAAACTTTCAGAATATCTGGACAGAGTTTAAATGAAATTCTGGTATCCTTTTACACAGCTCCATCATCATCATTCATGTTTAGTTTTAAGAGTTTCATTTTATTGGTCTTCAGTTAACTGCCTCTTTCAGATTAAAACTTTAATGGCTGCAAATGACTGCATTAAGTCCACTTTTCTTAGGTTATGAGTCAGTACAATTTATAAAAGATCAATCAGTCTCGCTAATTCTAGCAAGTGCCACATTAATTATCTCATGGTCTGAAATGATCACTTATTTCTATTTGACTTCATTATGGAAAATATAAAAGATAACTCTTGATTTTTAGACAAGGCAGCAAGCAATACCATAAATTAGGAAATGCAGGACATGCAGAGTTTGGAGACGAGAACTCCAAGTGGATACTGTTTAAAAATATATAATTTATGTTGTTAACTACTGAGTAGGCAACGAAGAAAAAAAAGAGAGGGCCGCACCCTATGCCCCACCTCTTTGCATGTCACTAAAATAGGAGTTTCTTTGTTTTAAGTATTCAGTACCAATACACTTATTGAAACTATGCTACCAATTAAATATACAGGATTCAAAAACATATACAGGTAATGAATGAGGTTAGGAAAGATAATAATTGGTATTTTGTACACAGTTTCCTCTAAGTATAGTTAATACTCAGTGTCACACACATTTACATCCACAAATGATGTAAGAGCCAAAAAAAGGGCAACAGCATTTCTACTGAAGGCGATATACGTATGTGTGGAAGACAAACTTATTTTGCAGTAATAAAAAGAAGGTTCAGACTTTTTCAAGATTCCACAACAGACAGGATCAGGCGTATTTTGCACCAAAAGTCACATTTCTATGCGACAATGCAGCTAAGCCTTCCAACACACTAAAGAGTGCAGAGGCAAACTCAAGATGAGCACTTCTTGAACGTGTGGAGAACTATCTTACTATAGGGCTGCCTTAGTGACTTTGTGACCTATTTTTGGCTTCTGCAGCTCCTATTTTTACATATGGTGACCAAACCAAACAACCCCCTTTACTTTTTTTCTTAGTATTTGTTAACTTAGAAAGTGAAAGTGGGTAGTTTCAGACAACCTTGTTAGTTACCAACAGTCTAGACACGTAATATGCAAGACTTCTGCAATAATATGTCATTTTAAGAGAGGTAAAAGTGTTGAGTAGTTCTTATAAAACTGCAATTAATATAACAGGAAAACAAATTATTTGCATACCATAATTAAAAAGTACAAATTTCTGTGCTATAAAATATACAGAAATGAATATAAGAACAAGAATTTTCAAGTAAAAAAGATGACTTTCAAAGGCAGACTACAGGTTTGGAGGATGAGAAAGGGTCATGCAATACGTTTTGCCTGTTGCACATTATTTGGGAAGTGATCTGTATTCTGTAGTTCTTAAAATTGTCATTTGTATTCTGCTTTCTGTGGCACTCCACTTAATGCAATCTAAAACTTCCTTATACTTTAAATTTTTGTACGGGTTTGTACGCCTATGCTTTTTTTATTTATTTATTTATTTTTTAATTCAAATTGAGTTTAAGATTTTTATTTTGACATTCTTCATTTGCAAAAATAAATTCCTATATTAAAATAGGGAGTTTTGTTAAACGGTCTCTACCTTCTACCCACTTACAAAAGAAAAGTTAAGAGACTTGACCATGTGAAGTGAAAGCATGAACTGCAGTGCAGTAATGTGAAGGAAATTACTACAGTCACCAGAATTAAAGTAGTGCTTACTAATCAAACTGTGTGCTTTACCCATCACATTATCTTAAGCAAGTTATCCACTGGCCCAGTACAAGAGACAAACAGAAGAAAATGAAGTGTCAGAGAACTTTCAGAAACTATAGAGCGGTTTAGTAACACCAGGTAATCGAAAGTCTTCAAAAATAATGGTATATGCTTGTACTATTAAGAGACTGCACACAACTTCTCTGGAGGGCCGCTATCGAATGGGTACTATCTGAGAAATACGCCTTGAACCCTGAATGCAAAATGTATAAAGCAGATTTTCAATGTAGTTTTGTTTAACTATGGCTACAAGACAAGATTTTGTGTCAGAAATTATACTACAAGGAGTAAACTTTCCAACTAAAAATATGAGGACTGAAGTATAGAACAGCTTAAAGAGGTGGACTGCATTAAACAAAGAAATGTGTTCTGCTTGGCAGCTAGGTCTTTCCATTACTTCACAAAGGTTTTATTTCCCCTTGCTCTGTCATAGTTTGAAATCCTATCATAATTACAGATGGAGTCTTTCAAGGTTCCCATACCGATCACAATTTGCATAAACTCTCAGCCTTCCATCTTCAAAATATGGAACAATGCCTCCCATAATATGGAACACATGCGCAAAATGTAGAGTACTTCAGCATTACTCATCATGGATATATGTTAAAAATATTAAAAACGAATGCATGGCAGACAACTGGAACATATAATTTGTAAGACTCAAAAATTAATTACAACTGAAAGGTATGACAACTAGTGTTACTGTGACAATTACATCCTCAAAGTTCTATCCTTGAGCTACTCTATCCCTACTGTATATTAATGACACTTCTCTGCTGTCAATTCATCAATATCTTTCATGCAGATTATGAACTATCACACAATTCTAGCTATTTCACAGAACAGTTGAGCAAGAACTTGCACGCTGATCTAAAGTTCTTTCTGGCTGACATGGATGAACTCCCATGTACCTTAGCATTTCAAAAATTAAGTAGATGTTTTCTGGTATCAAATTTGAACTGCCAAAGTTTTTTTTAAACTGTCTGCATCTACCTTGTGTGATGTTGATCCAGCAACCTACTTGGAGTACCTATTAGCAACTCGAGATCTGCCATTGCCTTCACTATATAATTGGCTATATACAGTAAATGTGTTTAAAAGTTTTTAATGGTATACTTTTATATTGTCCTGAGATACTATGGCAGCAAGGCTAGCTACTGCTCAAAGAATGGTACTCCATATTCTGACAGGTGCATATATAGTCTATGAAGGGAGGTCTCTTGGCCCGGAGTCAAGGAGCTCAAAACAAATTAGTCTAAAAACAACAATGATAAGAAGTAAGGTGATTGACATTTCCAAAATGTGATTTTGTGGGGCTGTGATGAGAGCCTGAATCCTCATCACTGACACTGGTGAAGAACATTCACCTGGAACAAAAATGTATCACTCAGTATTTCCAGATGCAGCTCTCTGCATCAAACACAGTTTCCCTTAAGAGCACACAGGGAACACATTCAGCCCAGGGTATGGGCTTCTCTCTCCATCTCTCCTCAGGTCCCCACTAAGGCTCCCCACTGGCAAAGCTGCAGAATTAAGTCCTCAGCAGAGTGTCCAAGCCTAGTCCTCCACCACTCTCGCTGTGAAACCAGTGATTTGTGTCCCTGCTCCAAGTAGCTGATACACACACTCTGAGATTTTATTTACACACACACACACACACACACACACACACACACACACACACACACCTGGAAAAGGCTGGCACAGGTTTACTAGCTATGTTCCCTTCTGCCCAGATTATAAGGTAATTACTGCCACCAGACAATCCCAAGCCAGCTACTCAAAGGCTCTTACAAGGGCACCAAATTATACTGAGTGAAATTAATATTAATACAAATGGTAGTTTAACCAACAGTAAGACTTTCAGGAGCAGCCAGAGTTATCACCAAATATATACAAGTACTCTCAGAGATTAAAGTATTCTCTAAAAGACCAGACAGAATGAAAAGTTTAAATATATTTAATAATAAATAACAACATGAAAATAGTAAATATCTCTTTACAGTCAACAACGGAGTTTTAACCACAGGAAATATTAAAATAACTCAGATGAATAGAATTACATGGATACAGAAAAAC
This sequence comes from Protopterus annectens, assembly GCF_019279795.1. Taxonomy (NCBI): domain Eukaryota; kingdom Metazoa; phylum Chordata; order Ceratodontiformes; family Protopteridae; genus Protopterus; species Protopterus annectens. Next base: position 976,526,912 of record NC_056730.1, on the reverse strand, counting down.
AGTGCGTAATTAATCTCACTATATTTTCCTAACTGATCTCAAGAGTTAGTATTCCCTGGTCACTTACTAGCGCAAGGCAAGATGAAGTAGGCGAGCGATCCTTCTATGTCAGGCTTCCAGAACACAGTGCTCTGAGACTTCTGTCTCACCTAGTATTAAACATTATTTTAGTGATGGATTCCAGAATGACCTCCCATATACCTGATCCTTTGACTTCTGGTTCCCATACAACCTCCCATTGCTAGAAACTGCCAGGATTTAGTGTCAATGTGTCAATAATACACTCACAGAGAGCCATGCTAAGATCTTTTGCAGCTCCTGAAGTCATAAAACACTTCCACTCTTCCTACAGGAGCTAATAAACCATACTTCTTACTGACAATGCGTCTCTGGCTTCATTCAAAACTGTGCGATGACATCTTTATGGCCTAGGCCCAGTAATTCAATTTCTTACTATTTACCAAAGTTATCTGGAGCAAAGCTTAACAGAGACTACTGAAAGAGAAGGAGTTAACACACACACACATATATATATATATATATATATATATATATATATATATATATATACATACATACATACACATATATATATATAATTTAGTTACAATACAGTCAGGACCCACTGCCGATACATTTTAACACAGGCAGCTTTACAAATACATTTTTCAACAGAAGCATCAACTTTAAGGTCACTGCATTTTGAGAAAAAGGCAAAGATTGACCACTGTACTTCAACTGAGCAATGCAGTTTGGCCATCATCACAGTGGGCAGTTCTCTACCCTTACAAACCTGGCTGGATACGAGCTTACATAAGACTACTTCTACAAAAGCCAACCACCTAGCAAAACCATCTAAAGGTTGCAAAGTTTCAGCCACCTTATGTGTCTCCTGTGCAACCTGCTAAGCTGTATCTATGTGCTTGCCTTAGCAATACAACAGATTGTGTAAGCATGACTTCTGTACTTTCCATTCCTCAATGACCTATCCTATAACCTCTTATGTATTGTTAAGGTATTTTGTCTACTTTCTCCTTCAAAACAAAATTAATTGCTTCTTTAGCCTTATACCATAAACTGACTGTGGAAAACATACAACCTGATACAAAATGATTATTCTCTCTTGCCTTGGTTAAAAGTCCTTTAAATTCCAGATTTAAAAAATCCAGTAACATACTCTGTACTACTATGCTTCCTTTAAAATCTCCACAAGGCGCTTCTATCCAGATTAAAAAAAAAAAAAAAAAAAAAACTATCTGTGAACAGCCAAAGGAAAAAAAATTCATAAATAATAGATGCAAATAAATACATAAACTACATACTGTGCAACTACTGCACTTTTAAAGAAAGAAATAGGAAACATTTGCAAAGAAACATCAAACTCACAGATACTTTAAAATGATCATGAATTGTAATGTTCTGTTTCATAGGCCTTGAGTTTAGCAATCATAGGAACAATGATTTAAATCCAGACAATATATCTGTATCATTAGAAAGGAATTCAACTTCAAACACTATTCTTGCAAAATAACTGTAAATAATAATGTTTTTCTCTGTACTGTGGAGTTCTATACTCCTAGCCCAAGGTCATACCAATAAATATTACTATATTAAAATAATTTTGTGTAGTAGGACATAAATCATACTGAAACAAAAGAAATAAAGAGAGGAACATAACTTTTGGCATGACAAATTGTTTCCTTGATGTATTGAGCATTTGCAGAAGTGTTGTTGACAATTAACTCTGAAAAGCTTTCCTGAAGGGATCTGTTTGGCATTCATGCAAAACAGGGAAAAACATGGCATCATCTGCTTGCCTGCATACAGGTAAGCCTGGAATTTATAGAAAGCAGGAGGGAGGTAATCTGCAAACAGTGAGAGGAGGAAGTGAACATGAATGGATCCCCTCAGGCCTTCATATGACAGCATATTTCAGCAGAGGTCTGTTTTGACAGGAATTAACTGTGTCCTGTTGAAAAGGGTGTTTTTAACTACATAATTGCACCATATGGGACTACAAGGTGAATGCATTTGTGAAAGACTGTGTTGAATGACAGGATATTGTGGCAGACAGTTTGCTGGGGTCAATAAAAATGACAGACTGGTGATAACCATGACAACTGCAAATACAGATCGTCACTACTTTCACTTAAACAGTGATTGACATCTTCAAGGATATATTGAAGTGTGAAAGACAAATGCTCATATAACTAAACAAAGTCTATTATGTGCCTACACACATTTTGCTAGTTTATTCTCCAAGAAAGCAAAGCAAATTAGTACACATTTATTATGAAAACAGCATTAAAAGTAATTTACTATCACATAAAATGCAGAAATGGGGAACAAAGAGGGGTATTATAATGTTTTGCATTATTTTACATACTCCTACGTAAGCTAGAGATATATCCTAAATTATACATATTACGGTGCATTCTTCAATAAGATCCACAATTTACATTTCATTTCCAGTATTAGATTCAGCATTAAACACCTACTATATTCACTACAGCTTTAAATTAGACACCCGTTCCACTCTAGGAGCCTATTTCAAAAAAGCAGTACAAAAAATTAATTTCTACATGTGGTAAGTAACCTCAGCCAATGAAAACTGTTACACAAAGGATAAATGATTAATATAACAATGCTTTCCAGGCAATTATACTTTGAGAGGTGTGTAGTAATAATGACCCGAAAGAGTGCTATTTTATGGCAAATGTTTTATTTATTTAACATTTGTTTACTGGGAAAGTCCAACTTGGAACGAGCCAATTTTCAGAGGAGGCCTAGGGAGAAATGCACCAGACACATGTCTTTGTAACATGGGAGAAAACCGGAGCACCCAGAGGAAATCCATATGAATGCAGGGAGAACATGCACACACTGCACAGAAGGCATCCTAGCAGAGAATCGAACGGGAGAACCTCTTGTGGTGACAACGCAAACCGCTGCACCAAGCCATATCATATTATGCCTGTCCTTTACACAGAATGACATTTAAATTTTTACTCCATTTTTTAAACTTACAATTCCCCCACCCCTTTTATACTTAGCTGTGTTTCTTTCTCATTAGAGGCTTCTCTGACAGAATGTGGGATACAACTGGTTGTTTTTTTATTGTCAGATTATAGTGGTCTTGCATCGTAACTGTAAAAACAATTATGATTTATTTCTTTTTTTTAACTTATTTATATGTTCTACTGTTTTTACTTTACACTTACAGTGCACCTGTACTTCAAATGTTGTTACATATCTTTGCTTTCAGCACTAAAGCAGTCTAACAAGCTTGTGATGAGGTAGAGTTGCATAAAAAGACTGAATACTTCTGTTGCATAAGAAAAAAGTACAGTTGTGCAAAATTTTACCATAACAGTAGATGTCCTTTCACTGTTGAAGTACTCATAACATGTGGGGTCTCTGGACAAAAACAGCTCTACATCAGACAATATACCAAAGGCTTTACATCTTCCCAGCATCGTACATCAGGTGTACACTCCCTGCACAGCCACAGGGCATAAAGGTGACGCTGAGCCCTCAGATTGCTAGAAAAGGCTCCTCACCCCAGATGGGAAGCATCTGTGAACAGCTCCTGATTAAGGGCAGGAGTCTGCAAAGGCAGTCCTAGATTGAGTGAGATCTGCTGAATCACCAGTGACACTCAAATTTGAGACAAGGAAGTAATGGAACTGGAAACTCTAGAGGGTGCCAATGCTGAAGCCAAACCATCTTTAGGTACCACTGAAATTTCCTCATATGAAGCTTGGTAAAGGGGAGCATGGGGATGGTAGATGCCTTGAACCCCAGGACTCTGAAAAATTCCCTTGCAGGAATGAGAGAAAGGGAAAGGACAGACAAAGTACGTTGTCAGAGGCAGAACCTTGGGAGAACAAAGAGAAGTCAACAATGGAATGGTTTGTATTCTGCAACCCAGAAAAATTTGCTCTTGAGAAGAAGTCAGACTTGACTTCTTGAGATTGATAGTAAATCCCAGACTGCATGAGTGCAAGTCCTGTACAACCCTGGATTGAGAGGGAGCATGAAGAAGCAGGTCTTCCAAATGTGGAAATATCTCAATTCCCTGAAGCTTGCAAAAGGCTAGAACAGCGGCAGGACATTTGGCAAACACAACTTAGGGCCAAAGAAAGACCAAGGGACAAAGCAGAGAACTTAAAATGACATGAAGAAACAGAAACAAAAACTTTGTGATTAGTGAATGAACAGGACTATGAAGATAGGCATCCTTTACGTCTAGGGAGACCACAATTAAGAGGGAAAACAGAGTCTGGAGGGAAAGCATCCAGAAGGAAAGAATCTTTAGAAAAGTATTTAGAAAAGGAGAGGTGTAGGACCAGTCTCAAGGATTCCTCTTTTCTGAGAACAAGAAATATCCTGGAGTAAAACCCTGTACCTCTTTGAGATTCTGTAATGGGTTGAATGGTACCCTGATCCAGTAAATCCTACGGAACTCTGGAAAAATAAGGAATTTGATCTGGAGGAGGTTGTGGAAGACCTGGGGGGAGGGGGGATTTCCAGACCATAAAATAACTGTGATTGATAATGGACAGAACCCAGGAGTCTGAAATAATCTGGGAGAGAACAGGAAAGTCTGACAGACAGAGGAACCTAAGGAGGGGGAGAAAATATGTCAAATGGAAGTAGATTTATCCTGAAAAGGGAACCTCTGAGTTTTAGAAGTCTGGGTGGTTTTATCAGATAACACATGCTTAGGAATCCTCTTCTCCTTAGAAGACTGATGAGGCTGCCTATGCACAAAGGCAGACTTAGCAGGATAGTTTCTCTGAAATTTGGGCATGGGAGAACCAAAGATTTGTTTAAGACCCTACATCACTTTACCTTTGTCTTGTAGAGTCTGAAAGAAGTCAGCACAAGCAGTACGAATGAGATTCTGACTGCCCAAAGAAGCATGCAGGAGCTTGACCTTAATATCATCAGGTAAAACCTGGAGGCAAAGCCAAGAGCACCTCCTCATAACTGAACCTGAAGCAGCAATTCTAGAGGATGCATCAGCTGCACAATAACTACATTTGATGAAGTGAAGGGAAGCTTGAGAAGTGAAACTCAAGAAGGACAGGACAGCAGTGTTATTTTCAAAGTGTAGAGTCAGGAAGATCAGACCCCCCCCCCCCCCAGTTGGGCCAAAACATACCTGGCCATATGGGTATGATAACTAATGGGCCAGAAAGCCAGAATGGCAGAAGTGTTTTTTCCTCCAACCTCGCCATAGCCCGACTGTCTATCAGAAGGACAAAGTTTGGAAGAGGACAAAAGCTTAGATGGCTTATTTTCGGAGAGAGAGAGAGAGAGAGAGAGAGAGCACAGCAGGGTTTGAAGAAGGGCACTTGTGAAGGTACTTAAGGGCCTCAGGCACCTTATAAAAGCAGTCAAGCTTCTTAGGTGCCAGAGGGCTGGAAATTAGAAGCCAAACAGCCAGCTGCAAAAGTATTCAACAAGCCATCCAAGGCAGGGGGAATAGCAGAATGTTTAGGAGATTCCATCTCCAACAGCTCAAAATACCTCTTTTGAAGATCACCGACTTGTGAGCAATCCCACTTAAAATGCTCCATCATTTGAACTACTGTGTCCCCAAAGGACAACTCCTCAAAGAGAGAGTCAGGACTCCAGGAATCCCTTTCTCCAGATCCATAGTTTAAAGATGAGGTGATCTGTGAGGAGTAGGCCAAAGATTCATCTCCTGAATCCACGTCCTCATCTGAAGAATCAGACTTTAGTCCTTTTGGCTGGAGTACAGGACCAAGGAGAAACAGGAACAAAGACTCTCCAAAGGTAGTCTTATGGCCAACAGGGCATTGAACAAAGCTTGAGTAAAATCCTGCCATTCCCTCTGAGGATCTGTAACAATGGGAGGAACGTGCTTAGTTTTCTGCTTCTTTTGTGAGATGTCAGCTTTGACCAATCTAGGAGGATCTTAGTCATGTCTAGACTCAATAAGGGTATCTGCAACCTAACCAGAATCTAGGGACCCCCCAGGCTGTTTGGAAATGATCAGCCATGGTTCCCCCCTCAATATCCAGCACATGTTTGCATTGCCTCAGAGAACATATGAGAAATCGGTTCCATGCTGGCCTCCAGTAAGGTCACTGCTGGGGAAACCATACAGGCACCAGATAGTCTTTGTGGATCTTCACTCATCTTGAGACACACATCTGGCAGAGGTTGAACAGCAGAGAAGTCTGACTGAGACTAATCAGTCTTCTGTTTAAGAGATGGCTGTACCTTGGTGAGGGTGGATTCGGCCATGTTACCCTGGTCAGAAGTTTGACACAATGATACTCCAGATAAATGGATAAAGAGGACAGATGGTTGTGAAGCATTTTATGAACAAAAGCCTGACAAATGGTACACTGAGTATGGTCATGTGAAGCACCTAGGCAGAATAAGTACTTGTTGTGACAGTCTTTATGGGGAATCTGCCTCCTGCACTGACATATACCCTTCCTGGATGAAATGAACTGTAAGTACAAAAATAAAGGAAGAAAAAGAAGGAACTCTAACAGGGCACTTCTCTGTAAACAACTTAGAATAAACCAGCTCAGTGAAGGGCATTCGGACAGGCGGCAAAGAAACTAAGTATGGAGTATGTGAGGCACCTTTATGCCCTACATCTGTGCAGGGAGCATACACCTGACATATTGCTGGGAAGATGCAAAGGGTTTGGTATACTGTCTGGATGTTGGACTATCCTTGGCAGGAGATCCCACATGTTATGAATACTGCAACAATGATAAGGAAGGACATCTTGCCATACATTATGCAAATGATTAGGATCCAGTCTTCAGTAACAACTTGGCTGTTATCTGTCAAGAAATTCTTCTGGAGAGCAACATTAATACACTGAGCCACGTTAGAGTTCTTTTCTTTTTAAGCTACAGCTTCAGAAGAAATAGAAGCCTTACTGAATGGAAGCACAACAGTCAGCATTCTTATCAAATTCTGACTTTATTTTTGGGTTAAAAAAGGCTTCTAGGGTCTTCTGGCAATAACATATCATGATCACAATGTGTTATTTTACAGTCAGGCACAGGTGTCCATGTTGCAAGAACAGCCCCCAGAAATGTAGGGTTCCACAGACAATGCTTCTGTTAATGATGAAACTCATCTTAGACAAACCAAAAGGGAGATACCAGAAAAGTTAACTTACAAACATGACAACTGTCAAATATACAAGAAGATGGAGAAAGTGTCAGTGAGTGCAGCGACAAGACACGGAGAGGATTTGGTGTTGACTTACTTTATGGTAGCGTGACACTATAATTGTTGTCGATTGTGGGGTGGTTTCTCAGCTGATGAGAAAAAGCTGCAGCTATATGGTTTACCTGACGTACACAGGTTCTCTATGTGCTATCAGCATCAGGAACTTCCTCAAAGTAAGGTAAACTCTCAATGTGAAGAGCAAAAAAAGGAAAGAAAAGCAGAGTACACCGGCTAAGGGATATGCAAATCCATCATACTGCATTTCAGAATGTTTTACATACATTTAAGTTAATCATATATAAAAGCATGCAGCGATGGAAGTCTACCGCTTTCCTTTGCCCATCTTGAACACAGTTTGCAGCATTTAGTGTACGGCTCTTCAGTTCAACTCACTACTGTAGCAATTTTTCTTTTAAGGTTCACAATATGACATTCAAAAATAAATAAATACAATGAAAACATGACCTAAGTAAAACATACTATTCTACTGTAAATGAAAATGCATTTGCTATTTGTTAACCAGGTAACTAGACTGGTTAACAGACACTTTTTAGACATGACCCAAGCACTCAGAAGAAACAAGAACAGGTAACAAGTTTTGACAGACTGTATAGCATTTACAATACATGTGCCACATATATATCAGTGCTATGTTTTCTTCATAGTGTGATTATTTACAAAATTTTGAATGGCATACTTAAAGGGCCATACTCATTTAACATATACAGTACAGGTATAACAGATCTTCAATGTAAATCTTTTTTAGACTATGTTTATTTCTTCAAACTTACAAGTGCTATGCTGACCTATTAACACAGAAAGGAGAAAAGGTGCAATTACAGCTAATAAATAATTATCCACATCTCAATGGACCTCCAGAAAACAGCAGGCTGTCACGGGCATAAAACAGTTTTAATGCAGCAAAGAAAGCAGACACAAACGATACACCATTGAAATACGTTTTCATCCTCAACTTCATCGGATACAATTAAAAACCCTAACCACATACCTTAAATAATTCAATTAAATACAAATTCACCAATAAAACCAATACATCCCTAAAATTAACATTTCATACACTTTACCCACAATTCACATCACTTCTGCTCACATTAATAACTTGGTTAAAAACAACAATCCTACACTTTATGAATTATTTTAATAAAATTTCATAAAATACAATAATCAATGTTACTCCCATCATTACATATAAAAACATCTCTCCTTAAGAGTAATAAATCCTAAAATTACTTGATATTTAAGCTTATAATGTTCAGAAAATGCTATCTGTATGCCCTCTAATGGCTCAAATATATTTTACTACGTCATCAAATAAAATGTTTACAAATTCATATTTTGAATAAACTTAATACAATAATATCACATTCTTATAAAATTTTGTAAACATTACAGTCTTGCCGCTCTCAGCTTTAAAACTGGGGCCAGGGACAAACTATCATTTAGTCCTGGGAACCTACTGGCTTCTAAAAAAATCTGCCAGTAAAGTTCCCTGCATTCTGTTCTGGTTTCCCACATACCACCCCTCAAGTCTCTTGGAATCTCCTCTAATACAAAAAAAATAAACTTGCCCTTTTCACATTCTGTACTATGCCTGTATAGTGCATTGTTAACATTTTTATTATTTATGGCATTCAAATGTTCGTATATTCTTCTTTTCAAATTCCTCTCGCTTTTTCCTACATAGAATGCCTTGCACTCAACACAAGGCAAGGTATACAACTCCATTGATCTCACAATTACTAAAGCTCCTTGCCAATAAGGTTCTATTTCTAGAATCCAAGTGGACTAGTTCAGTGTTTTTAATAAAGGGACATTGCGCACATCTCCCGCATTTGAATGCCCCTTTCTTATTTATAGTTCCACCACCCTTACAGTCATAGTACCCTTCAAAAACATTTTTATACTTGTTCCCTTCCTACAGACACATTTGAATGGGGTTTTGAAATCCAATTTAAGGTCACTAATTTTACTGAACCTAGTCCATTCTCTTTCAATGGTTCTACATACAGCATTTACATCACCACTAAAACCAGTGATGAATGCCGATCCAAAAGTCCCCTCATTCTTGTTATCATTCAGACTTAGCTGGTCACTAACAAGGCTACTTTCCATAATTCCCAAAATTGGGGCATATTTACCACCCCTCTCACTTGTTACTTCATACTTCACTTGAGTAATTAATGTTTCTGGGTAGCCACGTTCACAAAACATATTATATAACACATCACACATTCCTTTCTAAATTCGTCATAACCGGAGGTCATTCTGCCGATTCTTACAAATTGCCCTTTAACAATGCCTTTCTTCTGATGGAAAGGGTGGACACTCGCATAATGTAGATATGCCTTCTTCCTAAATACCCTTGAGTTAAATTTATTACTTTCCTTGTAAATAGTGACATCGAAATAAGCAATTTCTTTATGACCAATATTGTATGTAAACCTTAAAAGTTTAGTTGATTCGGAAATGTACTGGTAAAATTCCAAACATATTTGAAATGTTCCTTTCCAAACGATACAAATATCATCTAAAAAATGTTTATAAAATACCCAACAATCCTTATACATACTATTCAAAACAAACTTCTCCCACACCATTAATATCAGATTGGCATACATAGGGGCACACCTTGCCCTCATTGCCACTCCACTGGTCTGCTGGAAAAACTCTCACTGAAAAAAGTTCTAATTATATTTGCACCAATTTCATCAATTGCATAAAAATGTGAATCTCATCAAGGTTTAAATGCGTATCTTCTCAAGTATTCTTCAAACCATTCAATACCAATAGCATGTGGTATTGAACCAAATAGATCTACAACATTTATGGTGATAAAAATTAAATCCTCACTACAGTTTTCTTGCTTAATACTCTTTATAAAATCCCACAAGTCTTTTAACATTTCATTCCTCGTAACCAAATGCTTAAGCTTTACATCCAAGTATCTTGCCAAAGGGGACATTACAGATCCCTCTGCGGCCACAATCGGCCTTAAAGGTGGATGGATTATGTACATTTTTATGGGTTTTCAGTATTCCAAATGTAGAAGGGACTTGTGGGCATGGATTGTGCAGGAATTCAAATAACTTCCTATCTATAAAACCTTCCAGCAGTAAATATATAAAGCCACATATATTTTTTTATAAGCTATATCGATTTCGTTAATTGAGACTTGGGAATATTTCTTCTCGTCATACAAATGTTCCAACATTTTTGCCTCATACATCACATTGTTCATTAAAACAATCCAGCCCCCCCTTGTCAGGTTTCATAACAAGAAGTTATGTACTCACACCATAACGTTCGATGTATGTAGTCCATCTCGCCTCACATTCTTACCCTTGGGTTCGGAGCCAAATATCGGCTCTGACTCGGCCAAACTTTTCTAGCTCAAAGTCTTTCTATTGGCTGGGCTAAGATAGTATCCCATGCTGCATTGCTCCATATCCCCAGATCTAGTTTGCTGCGAACACCAACACACATACGTCAAGCATAACAACACCCAAAGAAAGAAGAATAAACGAAAAGTGAAGGGAGCTCTGAAACCCAGACCTAAGCTCCAGATCCTCCAGGAAGGGGGAAGGTGGGAGGGTAAGTAAGAATGTGAGGCGAGATGGACTACATACATTGAATGTTATGGTGAGTACACAACTTCTTGATGTTATGCAGTCCAATCTCACCTGCATTCTTACCCGTGGGACAGCATCCCCAGCACCTAAATCCTGGGAGGCTCCGAGGAAGACACTCCTGAGTACTGTGGAACCAAAGGAAGACCTGCCCCTAGATACCACGTCCAACTTGTAATGAGTAACAAAGGTGTGAGGAGATGCCCAGGTAGCTGCAGCACAAATATCATCCACAGACAATCTGGCCTGATAGGCTGTAGATGTAGATACAGCCCGAGTAGAGTGAGCCTTGACTGAAAACGGTAGGTCTTTACCCCCTGAGGAATAAATGAGAGAGATGCAATTGGATATCTACCTGGATAGGGTGATTTTGGAGACAGAAGACCCAATTCTGTTTTCCGAAAAGGAAACGAACTGCTGATCAGATTTTCGGAGATCTTTGGTTCTGTGCAGATAAAAACGTAACTGTCTGTCTAAATCCAACTGATGAAATTTAAATTCTGCCTTGTTTGAAAACTGGGGAAAGAACACTGGCAACTCAATAGATTGATTAAGATTAGATATGGATGCCACTTTAGGAAGAAAAAAATGGTTTGGTCTAAGAGAAACCCTGTCCTTATGAAAGATCAAGTATGGGGGTTTGATAGACAGAGCTTGAATTTCTGAGAAGCGTCTGGCTGATGTGATGGCTACTAAAAAGGCAGTCTTCCAGGTCAAGAATTTTAAGTCGCAAGTAGCTGCAGGCTCAAAGGGTGGCGAAGTAAGAGCCTGCAGAACAAAATTTAAATCCCAAGGCAAGGAGGACGGAGTAACAGAGTGCCCTTCAGGAAAGCCTTACAGAGTCTGTGAGCCATTAGACTAGGCTCATTAGCAACATGAAAGTTAGAAATAGCTGCCAGTTGGACTTTAATGGTAGTGGACGTTGAGCCCTGATGAAAAAGCATAGACAAGAACTCCAAGACGGAAGCAATTGGAGCTGTGTAAGGGTCAATCCCTTGGGTATGAGCCCAAATAGAAAATCTCTTCCATTTGCTGGAATAAATCTTCCTAGAAGAGGGCTTATGAGAGGAAGCTAAAATATGAACTACCTCAGGTGAAAAGTGATGAAGCCTAACTAACGACGGAAGTGGAACAGCAAGGCTGTCAATTGGAGGGTCCGCAGAGAGGGATGGAGCTGCCCTGACATGTGTGTCAGTAAATCTGGTTGTGGGTCCAGAGTCCAAGGCGTGTCCACGATGTGGGGATGGAGAAAGGGGAACCAAACTTGACGAGGCCAGTGTGGAGCAATCAGAATCATTCTGCTTCCCAAGGATTGCGCTTTCTGAATCACTTTTGACAGCAAGGGAAACGGAGGGAAGGCATATAGTAGACCAGAGGGCCAATTGTGGACTAGAGCATCCCTGGGTGACTCCCCCGGGGGGGGGGGGGGTCAACGTGAAGTAGCTGCTGCATTTGGCATTGAGGGGGCTGGCAAAAAGGTCGCAGCAAGGCTGACCCCATCTGCTGAAGATCCATTCTGCAACTAGACGGTTCAGGGACCACTCGTAAGGCATCAGAATAGCTCTGCTTAGCCTGTCTGCAATCACACTGGACTTCCCCAGAATGTGCGTTGCCACCAGAAACCGTTGGGAAGATACTGCCCACTGCCACACTCGCATGGTCTCTCTGCACAGGGGGGCAAGACTTGGTTCCTCCCTGCTTGTTCTGATACCACACCACTGACATATTGTCCGAGAGGATTGCAATAGTCCCGATAGGTAGAAAGCTCTGAAGTGCCTTCAACGCAAGTAGCACCGCTCTCATCTCTAGGACGTTGATATGCAGATGTATCTCATGCTCTTACCACGTGCCTTGGACTGTCCTGCCTAGATAATGCCCCCCCACCCCATCTGGGAGGCGTCCATGGTCATCGTGGCAATTGGAGGTGGCAGAACGAAGGGTTTTCCCCTGTGCAGACTGTTGGTGCAAAGCCACCAACTGAGATCCTGTTTGCATCTGTCCATGAGTAAACTAGGGTGGGAAAGTCTCTGGAGAAACCACTGAGCAAAGAGGAGCCATTAAAGGAGCCTCATATGTAATCCTGCTAGAGGGACTAATATAATTGTTGCTAACATAGTCCCCAGGAGTTGGAGAACCCATCTTGCCTTCGCTCTTTTCAGGGGGAGCAGGGCGTGAACCTGTTGCTGTAAGACTCTGATTCTTTCCTGTGGTAGAAAGGCCCGCATTTGAACGGTGTCTAGCTCTGCACCTATAAAAATGACACACTGAGGGCAACAAAGCCAATTTTTCCCAGTTCAGTGTTATGCCCAACTGTTGACAGAGAGTGATGATAGCGTCCCTGATTTGGATTAGTAGATGCCTGGTGGTGGCAGCGAGGAGCCAGTCATCCAGATATGGAAACACTTGGAATCCTTGACGTCTCAAGTGAGCTGTCACTACCGACATACACTTGGTGAACACCCTGGGGGCTGTGGTGAGACCAAAGGGCAGGGCTCGAAACTGAAAATGACTGGATCCCAGGTGGAAGTGTAGGTGACTCCTGGATGCCCTGTCCATTTTGATATGGTAGTAAGCATCCTTGAGGTTGATGGAGCACATCCATACTTCTTTTCTCAACAATGGAAGTATTGACTGTAATGTGACCATACGGAACTAGGACTTTTGCACATGGTTGTTAAGTTGGCTGAGATATAATATGAGTCTCCGGTCCCCTGTTCTTTTCGGCACCAAAAAGAATCTTGAGTAAGTCCCTAATCCGATCTGGTCTGAGGGGGCATGCTGGATGGCTCCTTTTTCTAGCAGCTTTGAAACCTCTGAAGCCGTGTGATCCCTTTGACTGGGTGGAACATCCGAGATTTTTCTGACTGGAGGGGGAATCTGACAAAAAGGGGATGGCATAACCTCTGGAAGCTATCCGTAATACCCATAGGTCCTGGGTGATGCTTTGCCAGGCTTCCGGGTATAACGATATTCGTCCTCCGACTGGCTCCGGAAATGCACAGTCGGGCCTCCCATCAGGAGCGAAGGTAGGGAGAGTCACGAAAGGAATCGTGGTCTCCCGAATTGCAGGGGCCCCCTCTGCCTCTAGGGCGGCGTCTTCCTGAATAACCTTCCCCTCCCTCTGCCTCTGGAGGGGGGCTCACCTTGTGCACCGGGAAAAAAAACTATAATTTTTGAACCACATCTTCCCACCCCTCTGGGCCTTGGGGTAAGGCCTAGAGGTAAGGGAAAAACGGACCCCTACAGCAGACAGAGTTTTCCCCTCCTGCTCGCACCTGGTGAGGGTGTCTTTCACCCTGGTTCCGAACAAGAAGAACCATCAAAGGGGGCATCAGTGAATGAAGACTTGAAGGCCTCCGCGAAATGACAAAGGCGCATCCAGGCTTGCCTCCTAAGGGCGACTCCTGAGCTTGCTGCCCTACTCATTCCCTCGGCTGCATATGAAATTAGCCGCATGGAGGAGTTCAGGATGGAATCGAGAGTAGACATCTGGGCGTTAACCATCTGGGCCACCGCCTCAGGAATGTTACCCATGAGAGTATCTCCTAGCTCCTTCAGGAGATCTCTCTGGAGCAGAGTAAAGTGAGATAAGTAGTTCAGTGACCATAAGGTAAAGGTTGCTGACGAAAGGGTACGCTTCCCATACCGGTCCATTGTCCTAGACTCCTTGTTAGGAGGATGGACGGAGGAAGAAGTCTCAGCTAATTCCTTCTGGGTGGCTGTCGCCACCACCATGGCATCCACAGGGACTCCCTTGGACAAAAAATCCTTACCCGGGGGAGCAGAAAGAAATTTATTGGGTCTCCTGGGTACGGGTTCCACAGAATCAGGGTTTTCCCACACCCTCCGACAAATCAAATTCAGGAGCTCATCAAAGGGTGGGGACACCCAGGAGGTGGAGGGCTGAGCACCGAAGGCCTTCAGGAAGACCGACTCCTCCTCAGAGGGGGCTTTGGACGGCCAGTTACCTCTTTGTTTCAATATCTCCAGGATGTCGGAGAAAGAAACATCCTCAGAGGATGACTTGGGGGACCCCTCCGATTCCTCGAGGTCAGTATCTGAGGTGAGAGACTCATCCTGGGAGTCTATGTGCTTCCTCTTGCACGTTTTCTTTCTAGGGGGCTCCTCAGGCAAACACTCTGAGGAGCCCTCAGAAACTTGGGGACCACTCATGAGGGTATCCTGAGGCCTCGGGGCTCCGCTGTCTACAAATAGCTGGTGATCAGAGACCCGGAGAGGTAGGGGGACAGAATGACCGACCCGCATGATGTAGCTGATGATCTGGCCAGCGCACTCTGCATGGCCTCAAAGGCTGGCCCTCCCCAATCTGAGGACCGACCAGCCTCCAAGGCCACAACAAGAGTTGGGGTTCCCCGAGCCGAGGCAACAAGAGGGAGACTAGGAACCGATAGATGTCTCGAGGTCTCTCCCTCGGGCCCGACTGAAGAATCCCAAGTCCCGAATCCCATGGATGGCGCCGACGGGGTCGGAGCTGATGTCGGCACCGATAAGCCCGGAGGGGCCATCGGAATCGACCTGGAAGCATCACATGGAGAGGAGCATTCAGGCTCCGAAGACAGAGATGCGCTCGGAGGAAGAATCAAAGAAGGTATCAGGACGGGCTCCGGAGCTGACTGGGATGGAGCCAAGAACAATTTTGCCAAAACCGGTGACTGAAGGAGTCTCTGCACCACCCTATCAACATCCACATCTGAAAGTGTCCTGGAGGATTTGGAGGACAGGGAGGGAAATCGAGATCTCCTCTCAGGAGAAATTTGTCTAGTACTGGGCGATCGGCTCCATGCCGGTTCCATCAACACGACACTTCCTGCGGCCCCCGAGGACAGTGGGGCCGAGGAGGTCGAAGCTAGTTTGATTACTTTCTCCGGTGGCTCCGAGGAGACTGAAAGAGCCGGAGACCTCATTTTCGATTTAGTGGATTTTGATTTTGAGCTGGAAGCAGATTCCAGGCCCTCTTCAAACGAGGGTTTCAAGAGTCCCTTCAGAATTAACTTATTCTTTCTTTCCTGAAGTACCCTGGGACTAAAAGCTTGGCAGAAGCTGCAAGACTCCTGCAGGTGGATTGCACCCAGTCAATAGACACATACCGAATGTCCATCGGTGATGGACATTTTACAACCACACTTAGAACATTTTTTAAACCACGAAGGCTTGTGCCCCTTGGAATCTTTAGACATCTTGATAAAGAATCACAATTACCAATACAAAGGATCATGGTACTGAAGCGACTGGAGAACAACTACCATCACAAATACCAAACAAAGCGCGGGAACAAAATTACCACAAACCAACTGCACAAACAATCCTCAGAACAGACACACACTAAGGTGCCTAGTGCTAAAACCTCTAAATTAAACAGTTTTAGATCAGCACTAGCACACACAACAAGGAAACAGACACTAAAAACCTCTAACTTAAACGGTTTTAGACAGAAACACACAGGGACAAGCAAGGGGACAGACTAGGTCCTCTAACTGAAACGGGCCTAGCCCGTTGGAATAGCTAGTGGGATACCACAAAAACAATCACACTACAAATTATGCACAAAACACCAAACTAGAAATAGCTATTAAAATAGCTTTTTGTTTGTAATAAATTCTCTCAAGAAGAAGAAGAAAAAAGGTACTTAGCCACAGCCAAGAGCGAGGCCACGTCCGAGCTACACGAGCGGCAAATGAGATCTGGGGATACGGAGCAATGCAGCATGGGATACTATCTTAGCCCAGCCAATAGAAAGACTTCGAGCTAGAAAAGTTTGGCCGAGTCAGAGCCGATATTTGGCTCTGAACCCACGGGTAAGAATGTAGGCAAGATTGGACTACATAACATCTCTTATTTGCCGGCTATTTTTCAAATTCAACTGTTTCCTTTTCCACCTGAGTCAAGTTAGAGGGAAACCTATTTTTACTGATTACCCTGAGTTCATGTTCAATAGAGGTTTCCAAATTTTTTAACTGGGGATGCAGGGGTGGGTTGTATACACTTCTTTTTTGTAAATTCGTGTCACTATCCCTGATTCCCATCTTCTCATCGAAAATCAACTGAAAGTTAATTTTTCTTAAGAACAATTTTAACATCAATAATTGTTTTACTCAAGTCGCATTTTTTTTTTGTCAGAACAAAATTCAAGCCCTTAGATAAAAGCTGAAAATGACGTGTTTCCACTTCCACTTCACTGTAATTGAAAACACTGAATCCGTGATAGGAATTTTTAAAACTCTCCTTCACTATTTCATCTTCAGAACTTAATTCAGTCAAAATCTCCCCCTGCCTCTGCCTCTCCCCCTCCTCATGTCCCATTGCCGGTATACTGGTTGCAAGTTCCATATCCTTTCTGACCTCCAGAGGGGGGGAATATGCTAAAGGGGCATTCAATGGCAGTGGACAATCATAGGTACTAACAACATTTTCCCCTGTATTCATATCATGAATATTCTTTTGTTCCTCTATTTCCCCCCTCGGGGGCTCATATTCTCCTTAGAGAAGTAGTTGTTAACAAACTTAGGTCTAGGATAGTGACTTTTTTCTAAATATTCCTCCCTGTCCCTATCTATCTTTCTTTTTTTCCGCATGTATGTTTGCTTACATTTATTGTCAATCTGTCCCCTTAGTTCAAAATATTTTTTTTTTTGTGTTCATCAACAGTAAAAAGCAGGTCATTCACAATACTTTCATTAACACTTTCAATACTTTTAATTAAGGTTAACATATTCTTCTCATTTTGGCTAATAATGGCTTTCATTAATTCAAAATCCCATTCATCAAACATGGCCACCAACTCATGGTGGATTTCAGAATCTTCTTGCACATTTTTGAGAAATTTCTACACTCTTCGTCCCTTAGGGACTATACCTATCTTAATATATTCATTTAAATAATTATTACCCGTATCCAAACTTTTATATTTGTATATCAGATCATTTAAAGTCTGAACATTCTCATTGTATGAGTGACCATGTAAATTATTGTGGTCATGTAAAGTACTGAAAACAAACTTCCTTACAAGCCAGTCATTTAAAGTCACTTGACTGTTGTTATTAATATTACAGTCACCTCTTAATGGCGAAGCTCCTGACCGCACAGGACTGCTCCTTCCTTCCTGTTGGTTAAGTCCGTTCATGTTGCTGTTGCAAAAAACCTTTGGAAACCCACTACATTCTCCTCGCTGCTGGGATAAATCAATAATAGAGCTGGTAGAAGGCAAGAGCTCTATTCCGTACTCCGACAAAGCTCTCCTTGGTGCACAAAGCTTACCAGCTTCCTAGTTACAAGTAATAGTACGTGCTTGTGAAACAAACAATTAGCAGAGAGGTGTTAGCACGCCTATCAGCTGTGACAGCTGTCCCACAAGTTTAGAAACCTCGCCGCAATTACCACTGCTGAGCCCTGAAGTTCACGCTGTGCTGGAAGCACCATCCATCTCCAAAACAGCCAATAAACACAGAAAAGAGAAAGGGTGCAATTACAGCTAAGAAATAGTTATCCACACCTCAATGGACTTCCAGAAAACAGCAGGCTGTCACGGGCATAAAACAGTTTTAATGCAGCAAAGAAAGCAGACACATAAACGGTACACCATTGAAATACGTTTTTATCCTCAACTTCATCAGATACAATTAAAAACACTAATCACATACCTTAAATAATTCAATTAAATACAAATTCACCAATAAAAGCAATAAATCCCTAGAATTAACATTTCATACACTATGCCCACAATTCATATCACTTCTGCTCACATTAATAACTTGGTTAAAAACAACAATCCTACACTTTATGAATTCTTTTAATAAAATTAACATAAAAAACTGTTTTATGCCCGTGACAGCCTGCTGTTTTCTGGAGATCCATTTTGATGCTGACCTATGAGTTACATGTTGCAGAAAAAGCACATACTTCCAAAAAATACTGCGAAACACATTTATGACAACCTTTTTGTTTCTAAAACACAATGTTTTCATAATGAATAATGATATATACTCATTAAAGAAAATTAAATATTTTCATGAGATGAAATCAGGGAAACCTTCCCATGTACGATCTGGTTATTACTTCTCTCTTTCCTACATGTGCCCCCCTACTTATATGTATGCAATATTAAATCAGATTATTAATAACTTTGTTATTACTGATTCCATTATATTTTAGTGTGTGCCTTTATACACAGACAGACAAAACCACACACACACACACACACACACACACACACACACACACACACACACACACACACACACACACGAAAACTAATTAACAGAATAAAAAAAAAATGTACTGAAAGCATAAGAACTGCAAAAAAGAAAAACAGTCATCACTGACTAATAGAAAGCGCATCAAGAATTGCCCAGTAGCTGCTATTGATGAGGGACATTCTCTTGAAGTTTCCATGTTGGTGTAAACCTTTAGCAAAGGTCAGCATTAGTGATGAAACTGCAAAAATGTCAATGATGTTCAATGAATTCTGGGAAAAAAAAGCACCACCAGTTATTGGAAAAGGTTAAATATTACAATATACTAAATAGCATGGTGTAATCACATAACCATTGTGGAAATTTACTTGTTGAGATGTACACTGGTGATCTCCTGAGACATCTAGTAAAAATAATGCCATTCACTATACTAATTCTTATCATGGAGTGTTCAAGCAAGGATGAATGAAGTGTCTGTCAATAATAAACAAATTTGTAACCTGCAGCCAATAAGGAGGATTTTACAAAATAACTGTTGTTACAGGTATAACAATAAAAATTCTGCATATGTAAGCAATGGCCCAGCTCTTAAACTTCTACAGTTGCCAAAATCAAAGCTATCATTCAGCACTGTCATCAACACACTCAGAAAACAGGAAGAGGAATACATACCATATATAAAAGATGTGGCTACAGAAACATAGGACCAATACTAGGCAAGCAGTCATGGGGACCTAAGATGCCCGCCTAACATACCCCTTTAAACAGACTAATTTAAAAGTTCTGGAGAAAGCAGAAAAAAAAATATTCTACTAGAGAGAGAAGAAAACACTTGGAAAGTTACTCTCTAACTGAAATATTCTGAAGTGAACAAAGGTGTCATATGTACTTGTTAAGGAAGTCGATTTTGTCAAGAAATCAAATTCTGAAACAATATGAAAAAGTATGGTGAAAACTATTTCAGAAGAAGTTAGAAAATAACTGGCAGTGAAAAAAACTCATCTTCAGGAAACTATCAACAGATGACACACACTGGAATATGGAAACGGTGCAGCTCCTGAACATTTCTGATTTTAAGTCTCACAACAGAAAAAAGCAACATGCAGTGCAGTTATTGGCCACATTTCCTGAACCTCTTCATAAAATGTTTTGTCTGCATCTACTCCCAGAACTGCACATTTCCCAACTTATAATACCTTCTGCAATAGAACTCTTTAGTGAAGATCTTCTGGGAATTCTTTTCAAACAAGGGTGCTAAAACTGATTACTACAAACATTGGTAACATTTAGGTTTAGTAGCAGCGAACAGAAAACAATTCCCTCTTATATGCAGACTGCAAAATTGCCTTTTTATTGAGTATCTTAGTCCTAGAAGTACAGACATGCAAGGATTTCAGACTTGGCTGACCTAAATTAGGAGGTTATTTTAAGAAAAGCAAACTTCAAGAAATGTTCATTAGAAGAAATTGTAAATGCAAAAATGTATCTTTGTCAGCAGGAATAAAGGATTTAGAAATGTGGTGAAGTGAAAATTAAAGTAATTCTACTTTACTGCTGACAAACTGCTGCAAACTCATTTAATTATAAACTTCTTGGGGTCAATTAACACGCCAAATTTTAATTTGCAACACCGTTTGTACAGAAATGAGGTAATTATGGAAAAATAACCTGAGCTAGAAGAAATGTAAATAGCTAATTCTAGCTTTACTCATCATAATAGAGATAGCAAGATGTAGACCGAATAATGAAATTAAATGTGTGCTAGATGTAAACAGTGGCACACCATTTACTTGATTCCATTAACGATGGATATGATTCCATTTAGTGCCAACAAAGTCCTTCTTTACTATTCCATTATCAGTTTTAGTACACAGCTGACGTTTTGCACCTTTGTGTTTTGTTCACACACTGGGTGATGAGATACTGTATAGTAAATTACTCACCCTCATTATGTGAAAGCATTTTTAAGGTAAGAACTTTTTTGTTTTTTAGCAAAAGTTGAACTTAAGTGCAACCTACTGTAGGAACCTGACAACAAATCCCTATAATACAGAGTTAGGTAAAATCAGCCTGAGACACTATGCAAGCTATTTTGAGTTTTGCATCTCACACTGTCATATACTGAGCACTTCCGCAAAGTCAGAAAGCAATGGTGTGCTGCAAGTCTGTCTGTCCTAATGCTCCGCACTGCAAGAAATGCATAAAACATACTAGTTCTGTCTCGGTAGTTGACACTTATCAGCCATGCATTTCCATATTTATTTCAATGTTAATAAAAAAGTACAGTTTTGTACCTACCATAAATGTAGATGTTCGAAGATCCACATTGCTCCAGTCCTTACACTTGGGTAGTCCGCTGTCCTCGGTCGGCCCGAATATCAAAGTATAAGGCTGACGTCGGTCAAGGCGCATTAGACTGACATCAGGACGTCAGGGTACAAATGCGCATGACCGACGTCATATCCTCAGTCTTTTCTTGCCCCAGATGTCAGAAGACCCTAAAAAGAAAGGTCAAAACCAAAAGACAGCAAACAACCAACCAACCACCCTTGCACTAATAATATGTACAATATATACAATATACACAATATTTACAATCCAACCCACACAACCGCCTCTAAGTACAGAGGGGAAGGAGGGAGGGTAAATTGGACTGGAGCAATGTGGATCTTCGAACATCTACATTTATGGTAGGTACAAAACTGTACTATGTTCTTCATCTCACATTGCTGCAGTCCTTACACTTGGGTAGAATCCCAAAGCAGAGGTAAGGGAGGCTGGCACAACTATAAAGAAGCAGGAGCTGCCAAAATGCCCTGTAAAATAGCAGTGGCAAAACCAGCCCTAGATTTAGAGTAAAGTGGAAGGTGATAATGCTTAGAGAAAGTATGCACTGAACTCCAAGTAGCTGCCTCCAAAATATCTTTAGTAGCCACCCCCCCTTAAAAAAGCTGTTGAAGTGGCAGTAGCCCTAGTGGAATGAGGCCTAATCCCAGCTGGAATCTCCTTGCCATGATGGGAGTAACAGAAAGCAATGCAAAACCCAATCCACTTAGAAATAGTTTGTTTTGACACAGGCTTGCCCTGAGAACTCAAAGCAAAAGAAACAAATAACTGCTGAGACTGCCTGAACCCTTTAGTTCTGCTCAAATAATATCGCAACTGCCTGTGTACATCTAAAGTGTGCAAAATCTTTTCCCCTTTGTTCAGAGACATGTACCAAATCTTGTAATTCTTTACACCCAATACCTTCCGCCAGAGCATCTACCTTAGACTTCAACTGAGAAAGTAGATAGTTTTGGTATTTCAACATGTGAAACTGGCAATTCAAAGCCCTCATAGCTAGGGTGGAAGAAGTATAGACTTTCTTTCCCCATCTATCCAAAGCCCTGGCCTCTTTATCTGGAGGAACCGGATTTTTAACAACAGAAGCCTTAACACCCTTGGGCCCCTGACTAACAGTTTCTGGGTCCGCCCTAGGACTCTTAAAAAGATACTTATGAGCTTCAGGCACCCTATAATACCTATCCGGTTTAACAGGAGCAGGAGGCAAAGAATCAGGATTAAGAGAAGCCTCTGCAAACACATCCTCCACAACATCCAGAACAGGAGGTATAGCCAAAGGCCTATGCTGGGGTAAAAACAAAAATTCTCTAAGCCTTTTCCTGGAATCAGAGAAGTCCTGACCTTCCCACTTAAAATGCTCCCTCATGGAATGAAGAGTCTCTGAAAAAGAAAAATCCTCAGGAGGAGAAGCAGTAGGAGTAGAATCATCCACATCAGAATCAGAATAAGGAGAATACTCCTGCAAGTCTTCAGCCGAAGACTCTGAAACATCTGAAGCCTGCTCAAAACTCCCCAACTCAGGGTCCACCCTAGGCCTCTTATCAGGAGGGGGCAAAGAACCTCTAATCAAAGTAATCAAACCCTCTGCCATTTTAAGCATATGCTTCTTGGGCACAGATCCTGAAGAACTAGGAGTGACACCAACTGAAGCTAAACCTGGCCTGCCTCTGGGAGAAGCCTTGGAAACAGAAGGAGAAGGCCTAACCACCCTAGGAAGGGAGGGGAGTACAGTAACCTGAGAAGCCCCTTCAGCCTGACCTGCCTCTTGAGAGGCCACATCCTGCAATAACAAGGTCTCCCCCTGGGACTCCAGAGAAACCTCCGGTGGAACCACCGGCTCCACCGACACCTCTAAAGAACCGGCGTCCGGTACGGACGACTCGTCTTGCCTGGGCTTAGCTGCTTTATCCTTGCGCTTCTTCGAAGAAGCGGACGTCGGAGCATCCGATGGCATATTATAATTACACCGCTTCCCGAAGACTAACCTGGCACAATCTAACCTTCTCTTAATAGTGCGCTTATTGAATCTAGCACAAAAGCGACACCCAACAACGTCGTGCTCAGGCCCTAAACAAGGAATACACAAGGTATGATAATCTCTATGCGGTATCTGTTTCCCACAAGAAATACAGTTATTCACTTTTTCTGACATCCGGTAAACCACTGAGGCAAGAAAAAACTAAAATATTCCCCAACGGGGTACTTAGCCAACTTTGACTCGGTCTGAAACTCCGAATTGAAAAATTTCAGAGCGTAAGCGGCACTTGCAACGCTGCTTCTGCATCGGACCATGCGGCAAAAAAGACTGAGGATATGACATCGGTCATGCGCATTTGTACCCTGACGTCCTGATGTCAGTCTAATGCGCCTTGACCGACGTCAGCCTTATACTTTGATATTCGGGCCGACCGAGGACAGCGGACTACCCAAGTGTAAGGACTGCAGCAATGTGAGATGAAGAACATCTGACTTTCTGGTCTTCTGTACATCACACTCTCATGCTGGTCACACCTTTAGCCTAATGTCGTTGCAATATCATGCTCTCATGGCTGACAGCAATGCCAAACTACCTCATTAATTATTCAAAAAAGGCCCTGTTTGCATCCCCCCATCAAAACAGCCAGTTAGGGGTAAATGGAGTTGCAGCTGCAACTTTTAACTTGTGCTACAGAAAAATAAAACTGCAGAATTTTGCACATTTGAGTAATAGATAAATGTACATTCTGCATAGCCAGATGAAAATGTTTCTGTACTAACTGGATTGTGAACTCACTTAAGTTCATGACGAAAATTACTCAAATATGCATGAATTCACAAACTGCAAAATATGTTTCTACTATTTTCTTGTACAAACAAGAAAAAGAAACGTGTCCTGGAGACAAACACAAAATATATTTCAGCACTTTCATGCATTCAGTGCATACTTTTAAAGAAGAACTCTGTGGATCTCCATTTTTAAACATTGGAATTAATTGATTTTTCCTGAGAGCACACAGATCTTTATTATGAAATGTTACTATAGGAAGTTGGGCAACACAATAAGAAGTTGGATATTTTTACTGCATTACAGTAGCAGCATCCGCGGTGGTGGAGCGGTAGTGTTGCTGCCTCACAGCAAGAGGTTCTCCCGTTCGATTCTCAGCTGGAGTGCGGGGAATGCCTTCTGTGTGGAGTCTGCATGTCCTCCCCACGGTTGGGTGGGCGTTCAAAAGACATGCGTAAATGGGCGTGCCTTCGTTGAAGGTTGGATGTCGAGCTGGCACCTCGGCGTTCGTGAAAATCTACTGCCAATCATTAGCGGACCGGAGATCCGCTGTGATGACCCCTAACCGGGAAAAGCCGAAAGACAAACAACAACAGTAGCAGCATCACTTCAGTAGTCTGCTAAGTCTCTGAAACTTCCCAATGTGATTCTTATCACAGTCATTTACTTAACTGCTGACTGTTCCCTCTCACATTTTGGGGCAGTATTCATAGTTCTTTAGTATACAAAAGTAAAGCAATTCTTAACATTTGCCTATACATTTGAGCAGCAACTAAAACCTCACACCGTTAAGCTTTGCAGTGATGTTTTGGGCAAGGCCTATGTAAATTAAGGCTCTGTGCACCACAGACATCTTTGTGATAGGGACAGTACAGTAATTCTGAGACACTCATCCTAAGAAAATCCCACAAAGGCTGCTGTTAGCTGCTTTGAAACCATTCATTTGGCTAGGGGACACAGTTTCTCTGAGTAGATCTTACCTCAGTACTATGCAGCTGGAATCTACATTACAGAATGCCTACTTGAAGTTGTCAAAACTGCATTGTGCACAGTTCCTACAGAGATTTGCAGTAAGGCTTTAATGGGATCCAGAGGCATTATAAGTAAGCATATCTGTGGATCACATTACAGCTGAGTAGTGCAACTCTGTCAAAATCAGCTTTAGGAATGTAACCTTTAGGACGTTCATCAAAGACTACAGGGATTCTAAATTCTACTCTATATGTAATGGGGTCCCCCAAGGCATAGTGTGACAACTGGGACAAAACAACACCAGCAGAAAAGTTATTAGCCCTCTTGATACATAGGTGGTAGGACCTCATTTCCATCCTGAATTTTGTGGGCATTCTGTTTTTATTTGTGGAGCAGAGTGTCAATGCACCAATGTAAAAAAGGGCAATAAAAACTTACAAAATCCCCCACAAATATGCAAAGTGCAATCCTAAGAGAATGTGGAACATAAATAGTTTAAGGTAGACACAACTAACTTAACAGGGATAATATAGGTAGGCTTATAGGCTTGATAAGTAGACAGAAACTAAATTTATAAATATCTGTGTGCTAAAGCTTTGAAACGCAATGAATGGGTCATAAAGAATAAAGACTAAGCAAGATGTGGCAAACCAGAGGTAGTACCGTCCAAGGAGATTAAGAACTCAGAAGAGATATTTTCATAAAACAATACTTAAAAAAACTGTCTCCAAGCTGTAGTTACAAATAATCAATCTAAAATAATAATTCTATAACTTTAACGATTTACTGATGATTACATCATAAACTTGTTTTGTCTCCAACGTGTAACCCAGGAAGTGGCTGAAAGGGGTCCTATAATATACAGAGAGTCAAACAGTGAATCTTCAAATTTTAACATTCCAAACCACCCTAATTTTTTGTGGTCCTAGCTTCAAATCATGTAGTGAACTATACAATCAGGAGGGTATTCCCACTTTCATCTCTCTTAGAAGTTTCAAAAGCAGTTAACAGCATTCTATGCACCCCAGCTGTTAAGATTCCTTCTTTCACTGGTCTTTTCACTACCATGTAAAGTATATGTAGTATGTTGTGTTACGTCTTTCAGTCACACTGCATGGGCAGCACATTGTACAGACATTAAGTGCATTAACAAGGCCTACAAACAAATGGAAACATTGAGATTGCTTTAAAAGTAGTAACAGAAAAGCAGAAGGAAAGGTTTGCTTCATTATACAGGAAGGTTCAGAAGGCAATTACATGTGGATCATCTAAGATGAAAAACTAATCCATCTAAGAAGAGGACTTTTTTCCAGTGTGTAATTGCAATTAGGTGTAGAACTACAGGGTTGTAAATTCACAGCTTTTTAATATTACAACTAAATTATAAAAAGAAATAGTAATAATAAAATCTCCAACTGTGTATGTGTGTCTGACAGCACTAAAGCTGAAATATGTTACTGCTGCTGTTTGTTCTTTCACATTTGTCCCAGTATGACATCGGAGCAGTACACATAAGGCGTCTCTGTCTTTTGGGAGTATAAGTGAGGAGGCACTCTATGTTTATGTATGACAGCAACAGTTTAGAATATATGAATGTGACTATTTCTTTTTTTTCAGTTTCATGCCAATCTAACACCAGAGGGCTACACAGTAGGTTACTATCTTTTTTGGAGGGTAAGGACACAGGCACTACTCTCAGATATGATTTACATATCCTATCTTTTGAAACATTTGTCCTCTCAGTAAATTCTGAAATACTTTGTCAGTTTTGAATATTAAACACTTGGCACAACTTATTTCTTCCTTTAAAGAAAATAAGATATAACTTCTTTCCTTAGTCAAATGTTTGTCTAGGCCATCACAAAATCAAAAGGTTGGAAAAAACACTGATAAGCTCCTAGGAGGTCTCACAGTTCCCAGATCCCTGGCTTAATTCAGTTATTTCCTCTATAGTTACTACAGTGTAGCCTTGCCTAATTAGGATGCACTGAAAGGTTGAAGGAAAAATCTGTAGAGTAAGACAAAGTGTAAGAAAACAAGACAGAAATAAACTAAATGGTGGGTAGAGGGCCAGGAAGACTGGAGCGGGGAAGGGAGTTCACAAGCAAAGCAATCAGGAATTATTACCTTGAGCTAAACTTGACACCTAATATTACAGACTCTTTGTTTTTGCTTGAATTTGACTTGGTTCATGTAATTTAGTGTTCACAGCTTCATATGTGCATTTGTAAACAGGCAGAACATGAAAAGAAAATGACGGGTGAGTGTACCATTAAGGGGAATGACATAGTACAAAACGTCCACTCACATTCATGTATAGTCAGGACAACTATCCCTCATCTCTGCATGCCCCACTGTAACTGAAAATACATTTAAGTTGGTTTAAGTTTCATTTATGTGACTTTCAAACAAAAATGCACAACAGCCGGACTGGATCTGAGGTTAGTCAGGTAGTTACAGGACAAGTAGTTTTCTTTCTAAAGGATTCTCTGCAATTAAATACGACACTGTTGCCCCAGTTTCAGCTCTGGTACTTACTACTATGCAAAGAAACATTTATGGAAATGCAGGTTTCAAATCTGAAAGAAGACCTCATGAGGAAACATGAAACTGTTACAAAGTTCATTTTTGATGAATCTGGTCCTAAAAGCATCAACATCCACTATCATATTTTAAAGAAACATTTCAGTCCTGTTTGACAGAAACCCAGAAATAACATCTTAGCGAGGCAGACTCTTTTGGCTAAGAGAACCAGTACATGTGAGCTCAGGTTCATGTCAGTACATTGCATAGATACACAACAGACTGCTGTGCAAAGCATTTCTAAGATCTGAACTGATGTCATGACTTACTAGAAAAGGCAACTGCAGAAAAGATAAAAAATAAATTCACATTAAGGATAGCACCTATGATAAATCTACACATCATTTCAGCTGTGGAACTATGCATAAGGACTACAGACTGGATATACAGACAGTTTTGTGGCTATTTAATATGTAAATAATAAAGTACTATAATTACTTGGTTATCTGAACTACTGTGGCAATATGTAATTAGCAATGATAATCGGGAAACCTCTGTAATGTGAAAGAATGCACCTGAAGCAGTATTTGCACAAGCCGAATTTCGCATCTTTATATGCGGATGTTTGCAAGTTTATACTACTTTATACATTTCTAATCAGTATATAATGTAATGGCAGTGAAGGCGTTGAATACTGAGACTGAAATACTTCATTTCTGGATGGGTGATACAAAACCATCTTCCTAGCATGTGGGCAAAATGCCATGCATCTTACAAGTTATCTTAAATTATATTTTAGAAAATGTGCTTAAAATACAGAGCGGAGCTTTTCAGCCCTAAAATGCCATTGTAGACAAACTCTAGGTATAATGGGACTAAACTACCTAATAAAATACAGTAAATAAATGGACTGACATTAAAGCATCATTATCTATTTGAATGCTTTACAGGCGTAAGCCACCACTTGAAACCATAAGTGTGCATCCTATGCCAAGTCCAAGAGTTTCAACCACAAATACATGTTGACTTCTTTCACCATAGGCAAGATCACAGGAGAAGTGCAACAAGGTCAACTGTGATTTTAGGTCTAAATCCCAGACAGCCTAGAGATATGCACTGGTGTATCATCAAATTTACGTGCGACAGGAAAGGCACAGCTGACATTGGAAGATGTCTTCATTTTAATAAGGATTTCATATACAAAATGAGTAATACAATAGCACACACAACAACAAATGCATGTCAAAATTCAGTTTGGGAAAATGCAAGGAATTCCTCCACGTCCCTTAGCAACCCAAGTCTATAAACAAACTCAGCTCAATCACTAGAGCCAGTTAGAGAAAGGGAAGGGTGGAAATGAATTAAGTTGCTTCCAATATTCTCTTCCTCCTGGGGGGGGTGGGGGGGGGGGGCAGTGCTGCCTGATCAACACATGGCATAAGCTGGGGAGTGGGGGGTCTAAAAGAAGTGAGCAGCATCATAAGAAAAAAAAGACAAAGGGCACACGATAACATAGCACGTAACACCAAGCTGCACGTTCGATCCCTAAGTAAAGAAGCATATCAATAAAGTAACAGGATAATGGATGATGATGATGATTCTTAGCTACAGGGCCCATTGCTTTTATGCCTCAGTCCTCTCCATCTTTTGACAGAAGAAACCTAGATTCATTTGTCGAGGAATACTGGATGTTCTCTCAGTAAAGGCTTACACTAGAAATTGCTGCAAAGGAGTGACAGGTAAGAACTTGCACAAAATTGAATCAGGTAGCCAGACAATCCAGAGGTTGTTACAGGGGAATTACTACAGAAAAAGAAGCATAAAAATGTTAATCTTACTGCAGCAGAAACAAAGCATTTTCCTCTCAGCAACTCTTTGGAGGACTGCTGAAATAAAATGCAGTGAACAGTAAGTGCCCCCTGCACCTCCAAAACTCACAAATTAACTTCCAAAAAATATTAATGAAATAATTTATTGATTTAAGGTGAAAGTACAGCACCATACTGACGATGCAAAAAATTTAAAATACAAACCGTTTCTGCTTTTTAGCCATTTCCAAGTCATATAATTTTTAAAAGACAAACAAAAGACTGCTACTTAGCCAGACACAGCCACAATGTTTTCCACATGTTAGAAAACATCACCCCTTCACACTCCAATCCCTATTGCCCTTCTTGGCACACTATTTTTTTTATTTTCATCAAACTTCTACTATGGGAATTAAACATTTCCTTTCATCTATCCCAAACAAACACCATCTGCCACCCAAATATACTTGAATTTCATTAAAATGTCTTTCTGCTTTATTGCTAAACCTCTCTACATGTTCAGTCATCCCCCACTTCTGTTACCCTCCCATA
Organism: Protopterus annectens; assembly: GCF_019279795.1. Lineage (NCBI taxonomy): Eukaryota > Metazoa > Chordata > Ceratodontiformes > Protopteridae > Protopterus > Protopterus annectens. Next base: position 976,496,857 of record NC_056730.1, on the reverse strand, counting down.
TTCCAGGAAATGTACCATCATATTTTCATTATTGAAGACTTCATCTTCAATAACTACTGATGTTCTTAAGGCCATATCTACTCTCCTCTGCTAAGATGCTTGAAAATATTTCTTCCTTCTAGATTCTAAAATCTGTCAATAGATGATAACTTTTTTCTGAAGCTCCACATGGTTTTGCACAGGATATAGTACCATAACTCCCCGTCTATCACTCATAATTATTATTTATAACATGGGGACATGCCAGACCCGCTTGTAAGCATTCTCCTTGCAGACTTAAAAAAACGATTTACTATAGTGGATTATGAATTCGTGCCTTATCAGTTTATGTCACCTGGTTCTGGAGATGTTCCCCTTTCACAGTTCCAAGATCCCTGGCTTTTTTACAGTGCATCACTGATGAACACCGGGCAAAAGGCATCCACAATAATAGCAAGTTTAACAGAAACTGAACAGATTTTTTTTCAAAATTCTGTGGACATCCTAAGTATTCTTCCTTCTTGAGTAGGACAACACAAATTATTAATATTTTTAGAAGTAAATTAAAAGCAGTAAACTTTTTCCTTCTTAACGGAGACCATACTTGTTACATTTTGGAACACAATTTCGGTTTAGATAATAGAAATGTTTTGAGCTGCCTTCCTGCTTGCTGAATAAAGGTCTGTTTGCAGATTTTTGGTGCTGCTCCACCTGCATTTATCCTAGATTATTTTAACACGACAACAGCTCAAAGCAAATTAAAAATCATACTACTTTTTCAAATCCTTACACTAAAATCTCTGCTGTTTACAAGACTCAGTGTTAGTTTCCGTTTTCTTCCCTTTATCAATGCCATCTCTAATAATCAATATCATCTCACACCTCCACATTAAATCTGAAGGCCAGGGTTCTTCCTGCAAACCCACCACCACCACCTTTGTATTTTACACAAAGCCACTTTCACAGCTTTGTGTAGCATGCAGTCTGTCTATAAATTACAGCATAGGTTTTAAATGGAAATGTAACTTAGCCAAGAAAAAATTCAAGTTATTTCTTCCATACATATTGTCCCAGTAAACTACAGTGGAGAGGGTAAAGTTCCTGAGAAATGGAAATTACATTTTCTAAAAGGGGTACCTAGTCTTTTATTAAGTGTCTCTCACATCACCAGCACCATGATATAGGAGGATAAAGTCCTAACTAAAGCCCAGGTGACTCAGGTTGAATTAATGGCTCAGATGCCCGAGGTACTGGCAAGGAAAGATGGCAGTGTCCATCATCAGGGGGTGATGTATGTCTGGTTGTTGCTTATGGGGAGGTATGATCCATAGAGGGAAGTAACCCTAAGATGCAACAGAAAATGTGTGTGTGTTTGGGAGGGTTAACAAGGGCTAGGTAATAAATGAAAAATTCCCGCAGAGGAAGCAGGCAATGGCACCGAACCCACAGGGCACCCTTAGCACCGGGTCCAGCCTTAGAATGGAAATAGTCTGGGGACAGCAGAAGAGGCTGGTAGAGCACTGGACTAGCTAGAAAGAATGAAGCAGACGCCTCATGGATTACATATTTATTTATCCCCCTACCTCCCACAATACTTGCGTCATCTGAGCATCACGTTATTGTAGCCTGAGGGTTTTGTTTTCTTGGATGGTAGAAATAATCATGGATAAATCACAAATTAAACTCGTATTCTGTAAAAAAAAAAAGTGCGGAGACATTATACACTTACAAGAGTGGAGTATATTTTCATACATTTTACAAGTTATATTGTTTGCTTAGGACTGTTTTTGATTCTTACTTTCCCAAAAAGAATACAAAGACTTAAAAAAAAAAAAACTGCAAAACATGCATGACAGTTATAAAGCTGCGTTACTTCAGAATCCATTCATACTCGTATAAACAAGAGATGCATGACACACATTAACAAGAAACATTCCTGATCTAGTATTATTATCAGCTGCTGCAGGGGAATCCAATTCTGCTGGACTTTGCAAATTATAAAAATGTAAATGAGATTATACATATAAGACATCCAT